>NC_084619.1:66403072-66500572 GCF_033978795.1 Nerophis ophidion | reverse complement strand
GGATCTGTACATCCATCCCATCCATTTTCTACCGCTTATTCCCTTTCGGGGCCGCGGGGGGCGCTGGCGCCTATCTCAGCTACAATCGGGCGGAAGGCAGGGTACACCCTGGACAAGTCGCCACCTCATCGCAGGGCCAACACAGATAGACAGACAACATTCACACTCACATTCACACACTAGGGCCAATTTTAGTGTTGCCAATCAACCTATCCCCAGGTGCATGTCTTTGGAGGTGGGAGGAAGCCGGAGTACCCGGAGGGAACCCACGCATTCACGGGGAGAACATGCAAACTCCACACAGAAAGATCCCGAGCCTGGATTTGAACCCAGGACTGCAGGAACTTCGTATTGTGAGACAGACGCACTAACCCCTCTGCCACCGTGAAGCCCGGATCTGTACATATTCTGGTTTATTGTTCCATTTTAGTATCACCCTGTTGTTTCAACGTCTTTATTTCCTGTTTAGTCTGTCACCATGGTAGCTCATTAGTTCACCTGCCCCTTGTTATCCACGCACACCTGTTTTTCTTCTAACCACCTCCCTTATTTAAACTCGCCCCTTTTCGTTATTCATTCTCGGACGACTCTCATCATTCTCCTGTATGTATTTTCTCGCTAGCTCTCACGCTAAGCCACTTTATATTCCAGCTTTCATGCTGAATGTTTTTGTTCACTCTTTTGTGTCCTCGTACCAAGTTTTAGTTTTCCTTGCGTTTTATCCTAGCTTTCACGCTAGCGTCTTTTGTTTGCTTTCTCTTTACACCGGTGTTTTTGTTCCTAGCCTTTTGTTATTAAATAAATACCTTATATCTTACCTTTGCTGTGTTCTGCTTCGACGCATCCTCGGGAAAACAACACCGAAGAAGAGTCCTCACAGAAGGACTAGAAAAAAAAAAAAAAGACAGGGCAGTGGGAGCGATTCAGATGTTATTAGACACATTTACTAGGATAATTCTGGAAAATCCCTTATCTGCTTATTGTGTTATTAGTGTTTTAGTGAGATTATATAGTCATACCTGAAAGTCAGAGGGGTGTGGTCACGGGTGTGGTGACCGCCAGTGTCTCTGAGGGAAGCTACAATTCTCGGCGAGGCAAAGCGAAGGCAGCTTTTTTTCCCCCCTCCTCCACGGTGGAAGCATTCCACGTTCAGGGGCAGCCGGTGGGAGGAGGCAAGACAGTCCGCAGATGCCTCTTTGACAGGTGCACGATGAACGACGCAAGCTCCGCTCATGTCTACAGTAAGAGCCGACTTATTACCACAATTTTCTCACTGAAACCTGCCGGTTGACATGTGGTCAGAAACCATGTTCGCTCCGTTCCATAGTAAAGCTTCACCTTCCGGAATGTAAACAAGGAAACACCGGCTTTGTTTGTGTTGCTAAAGGCAGCCGCAATTACTGATTCCCACCTACATCTTTCTTCTTTGACGTCTCCATTATTTATTGAACAAATTGCCAAATATTCAGCAACACAGATGTCCAGAATACTGTGGAACTACGCGATTAAAGCTGACGACTTATAGCTGGGATCGGGCTGGAAAAAAATGTCCGCTACAATCCGAGACGTCACGCGAACGCGTCATCATACCGACGTTGTTTACAATCATGGCCACCAGCAGCGAGAGCGATTCGGACAGAGAAAGTGACCATTTCCCCATTAATTTGAGCGAGGATGAAATATTCGTGGATGAGGAAAGTGAGAGTGAAGGACTAGAAAAAAAAAAGACAAGGGCAGTGGGAGCGATTCAGATGTTATTAGACACATTTACTAGGATAATTCTGGAAAATCCCTTAACTGCTTATTGTGTTATTAGTGTTTTAGTGAGATTATATAGTCATACCTTAATGTCAGAGGGGTGTGGCCACGGGTGTGGTGGCCGCCAGTGTCTCTGAGGGAAGCTACAATTCTCGGCGAGGCAAAGCGAAGGCAGCTTTTTTTCCCCCCTCCTCCACGGTGGAAGCATTCCACGTTCAGGGGCGGCCGGTCGGAGGAGGCAAGACAGTCCTCAGCTGCCTCTTTGACAGGTGCACGATGAACGACGCAACCTCCGCTCATGTCTACGGTGAGAGCCAACTTATTAGCACAATTTCTTCACCGAAACCTGCCGGTTGACATGTGGTCAGGAACCATGTTCGCTCTGTTCCATAATAAAGCTTCACCTTCCGGAATGTAAACAAGGAAACACCGGCTGTGTTTGTGTTGCTAAAGGCAGCCGCAATCACAGATTCCCACCTACATCTTTCTTCTTTGATGTCTCCATTATTTATTGAACAAATTGCCAAAGATTCAGCAACACAGATGTCCAGATTACTGTGGAATTACGCGATTAAAGCAGACGACTTATAGCTGGGATCGGGCCAGAAAAAAATGTCCGCTACAATCCAAGACGTCACGTGAACGCGTCATCATACCGACGTTTTCAACAGGATACTTCGCGCGAAATCTAAAATTGTACTTTAGTAAACTAAACCGGCCGTATTGGCATGTGTTGCAATGTTAATATTTCATCATTGATATATAAACTATCAGACTGGGTGGTCAGTAGTTGTGGCTTTCAGTAGGCCTTTAAGTCATTTCTACTTTTATCTCATGAGTTATGCAAGATTGAAGTGGAATTCTTTCCCATTCTTGCTTGATGTACAGCTTAACAGAGTCCCGCCTCATATTTTAGCCTTCACACATTTTCAATGTCTGGACTACAGGCAGGCCAGTCTAGTACCCGCACTCTTTTACTATGAAGCCACGCTGTTGTAACACCTGTCTTGCTGAAATAAGCAGGGGCGTCCATGATAAGAACATATGTTGCTCCAAAAGCTGTATGTACCTTTCAGCATCAATGGTGCCTTCACAGATGTGTAAGTTAGCCATGCCTTGGGCACTAATACACCCCCAAACCATTACACATACTGACTTTTACACTTTCACCCTAGAACAGTCCCCATGGTTCTTTTCCTCTTTGGTCCACAGTTTCCAAAAACAATGAGAAATGTGGACTCGTCAGACCACGGAACACTTTTCCACTTTGCATTGGTCCATTCTAGACGATCTCGGGGCCCAGCGAAGCCGACGGCGTTTCTGGGTGTTGTTGATAAATGGCTGTGGCTTTGCATCGTAGAGTTTTAACTTGCACTTACAGATGTAGCGACCAACTGTAGTTACTGACAGTGGTTTTCTGACGTTTCTGAGCCCATGTGGTGATATCCTTTACACACCGATGTCGGTTTTTGATGCAGTACCGCCTGAGGGATCAAAGGTGCGTAATATCATGGCTTACGTGCAGTGATTTATCCACATTCTCTCAACCTTTTGATGATATTACGGAGCGTAGATGTTGATATCCCTAAATTCCTTGCTTGAGAAATGTTGTTCTTAAATAATCTGCTCAGGGATTTGTTGACAAAGTGGTGACCCTTGTTTGTGAAAGAGTGACTATTTCATGGAAGCTGCTTTTATACCCAATCATGGCACCCACCCGTTCCCAATTAGCCCGTTCACCTGTGGCATGTTCCAAATAAGTCTTTGATGAGCATTCCTCAACTTTGTCAGTCTTTTTTGCCACTCGTCCCAGCTTTTTTTAAACATGTTGCAGGCATTACATTCCAAAGTTAACTATCTTGTCTTTGCAGTCTATTGAATTGAAAGTCTTCCCACAGGTGAGGCGACGACACAGGTGCTGCTGAGGACTCGGAGAAGAAGAAAAGATGGCACTCACGCGGCACTCCAACCGCATGGCCACAGTTCTGGTGCTGTTCTGGGTCACACCCTGGTCCCTGGTCCAGTCAGCCTCTGCACCTGAGAACGAGGTCCCGCTGCGACCCAACACCTGGTTACCTGAGGGCAAGATGACCACCGTGGTTTTACTTAGAGGACGAACACGCAGGTGAGGACAACACGTGGACACTCATTACCTTTATCATTCATACACCATATGTTTATATTTCACACTTTGTTTAAACTTTGATTAGTGTTTTTGTAGTCCCTCTTTAAAAATAGCAAAGTGCTCCTGTCATATCTAGGATCTTTGACCAGTGTGTTTGCATTAGGTCTTTAAAAACAGCAAAGTTCACCTGTCATATAGAGGATCTTTAGTGTTTGGAGTAGGTCCTTAAAAACAGCAAAGTTCTCCTGTCATATAGATGATCTTTGATAAGTGTTTTTGCATTAGGTCTTTAAAAACAGCAAAGTGCCCGTGTCATATAAAAGATCTTTGACTAGTGGGTTTGGAGTAGGTCTTTAAAAACAGCAAAGTGTTCATATCATATAGATGATCTTTGAAAAGTGTGTTTGGAGTAGGTTATTAAAAACAGCAAAGTGCACCTGTCATATAGAGGATCTTTAGTGTTTGGAGTAGGTCCTTAAAAACAGCAAAGTGCTCCTGTCATATAGAGGATCTTTGATAAGTGTTTTTGCATTTGGTCTTTAAAAACAGCAAAGTGCACCTGTCATATAAAATATCTTTGACTAGTGGGTTTGGAGTAGGTCTTTAAAAACAGCAAAGTGCTCTTGTCATTTAGATCTTTGATAAGTGTTTTTGCATTAGGTCTTTAAAAACAGCAAAGTGAAGTGAAGTGAAGTGAATTATATTTATATAGTGCTTTTCTCAAGTGACTCAAAGCGCTTTACATGGTGACACCCAATATCTAAGTTACATTTAAACCAGTGTGGGTGGCACTGGGAGCAGGTGGGTAGAGTGTCTTGCCCAAGGACACAACAGCAGTAACTAGGATGGCACAAGCGGGAATCGAACCTGCAACCCTCAAGTTGCTGACACGGCCACTCTACCAACCGAGCTATGCCGTGTTCATGTCATATAAAAGATCTTTGACAAGTGTTTGGAGTAGGTCCTTAAAAACAGCAAAGTGCTCTTGTTAATAGAGGATATTTGACCAGTGGTTTGGAGTAGGTCTTTAAAAACAGCTATGTGCTCCTGTCATATAGAGGAGCTTTGAAAAGTGTTTTTGCATTAAGTCTTTTAAAACAGCTACGTGCGACTGTCATATAGAGGATCTTTGATAAGTGTTTTTGCATTAGGTCTTTAAAAAAAGCAAAGTGCTCCTGTTACATAGAGGATCTTTGATAAGTGTTTTTGCATTAGGTCTTTAAAAACAGCAAGGTGCTCCTGTCATATAGAGGATCTTTGAGAAGTGTTTTTGCATTAGGTCTTTAAAAACAGCAAAGTTCTCCTGTCATATAGAGGATCTTTAATAAGTGTTTTTGCATTAGGTCTAGTGCTTCTGTCATATAGAAGATCTTTGTCTAGTGTGTTTAGAGTAGGTCTTTAAAAACGGCACAGTGCTCCTGTCATTTGGAATATCTTTGACTAGTGTGTTTGGAGTAGGTCTGTAAAAACAGCAAAGTGCTCCTGTCATATAGAGGATCTTTGACTAGGTGTTTGGAGTAGGTCTTAAAAAACAGCAACGTGCTCCTGTCATATACAGGATCTTTGATACGTGTTTTTGCATTAGGTCTTTCAATATAGCAAAGTGCTCCTGTCAAATAGAAGATCTTTGACTAGTGTGTTTGGAGAAAGTCTTTAAAAACGTCAAAGTGCCCTTGTCGTATAGACGATCTTTGACTAGTGTATTTTGAGTAGTACTTTGAAAACAGCAAAGTGCTCCTGTCATATAGAAGATCTTGGACAAGTGTGTTTGGAGTAGCTCTCTAAAAACAGCAAAGTGCTCCTGTCATATAGATCATCTTGGACAAGTGTTTTTGCATTAGGTCTTTAAAAACAGCAAAGTGCCCCTGTTATATAAAAGATCTTTGACTAGTGGGTTTGGAGTAGGTCTTTAAAAACAGCAAAGTGTTCATGTCATATAGAAAATCTTTGACTAGTGTGTTTGGAGTAGGTCTGTAAAAACAGCAAAGTGCTCCTGTCATATAGAGGATCTTTGACTAGGTGTTTGGAGTAGGTCTGTAAAAACAGCAAAGTGCTCCTGTCATATAGAGGATCTTTGACTAGGTGTTTGGAGTAGGTCTTAAAAAACAGCAACGTGCTCCTGTCATATACAGGATCTTTGATACGTGTTTTTGCATTAGGTCTTTCAATATAGCAAAGTGCTCCTGTCATATAGAAGATCTTTGACTAGTGTGTTTGGAGAAAGTCTTTAAAAACGTCAAAGTGCCCTTGTCGTATAGACGATCTTTGACTAGTGTATTTTGAGTAGTACTTTGAAAACAGCAAAGTGCTCCTGTCATATAGAAGATCTTGGACAAGTGTGTTTGGAGTAGCTCTCTAAAAACAGCAAAGTGCTCCTGTCATATAGATCATCTTGGACAAGTGTTTTTGCATTAGGTCTTTAAAAACAGCAACGTGCCCCTGTTATATAAAAGATCTTTGACTAGTGGGTTTGGAGTAGGTCTTTAAAAACAGCAAAGTGTTCATGTCATATAGAAAATCTTTGACATGTGTGTTTGGAGTAGGTCTTTAAAAACATTAAATTGCTACTGTCATTTAGACAATCCTTGACTAGTGTGTTTGGAGTAGGTCTTTAAAAACAGCGAAGTGCTTCTGCCATATAGAGGATCTTTGATAAGTGTTTTTGCATTAGGTCTTTAAAAACAGCAAAGTGCCCCTGTCATATAAAAGATCTTTGACTAGTGGGTTCTAAGTAGGTCTTTGAAAACAACAAAGTGCTCCTGTCATTTAGATCTTTGATACGTGTTTTTACATTAGGTCTTTAAAAAATGCAAAGTGCTCCTGTCATATAGAAGATCTTTGACAAGTGTTTGGAGTAGGTCCTTAAAAACAGCAAAGTGCTCTTGTCATATAGAAGATCTTTGACTAGTGTGTTTGGAGTAGGTCTTTAAAAATAGCAAATTGCTCTTGTTAATAGAAGATATTTGACTAGTGGTTCGGAGTAGGTCTTTAAAAACAGCAAAGTGCTCCTGTCATACAGAAAATCTTTGACATGTGTTTGGAGTAGGTTTTCAAAAACATCAAAGTGCACCTGTCAAATAGAAGATCTTTGACTAGTGGTTTGAAGTAGGTTTTTAAAAACAGCTATGTGCTCCTGTCATATAGAGAATCTTTGATAAGTGTTTTTGCATTAGGTCTTTAAAAACAGCAAAGTTCTCCTGTCATATAGAGGATCTTTGATAAGTGTTTTTGCACTAGGTCTAGTGCTTCTGTCATATAGAAGATCTTTGACTAGTGTGTTTAGAGTAGGTCGTTAAAAACGGCACAGTGCTCCTGTCGTATAAAATATCTTTGACTAGTGTGTTTGGAGTAGGTCTTTAAAAACAGCAAAGTGCTCCTGTCATATAGAGGATCTTTGACTAGTGGTTTGGAGTAGGTCTTAAAAAACAGCAATGTACTCCTGTCATATACAGGATCTTTGATACGTGTTTTTGCTTAGGTCTTTAAAAACAGCAAAGTGCTCCTGTCATAAAGAAGATCTTTGACTAGTGTGTTTGGAGTAGGTCTTTAAAAACAGAAAGTGCTCCTGTCGTATAGACCATCTTTGACTAGTGTGTTTGGAGTAGTTATTTAAAAACAGCAAAGTGTTCCCGTCATATAGAAGATCTTTAACTAGTGTGTTTGGAGTAGGTCTTTAAAAACAGCAAAGTGATCCTGTCATTTAGAAGAACTTTGACTAGTGGGTTTGGAGTAGGTCTTTAAAAACAGCAAAGTGCTCCTGTCATATAGAGGATCTCTGATAAGTATTTTTGCATTAGGTCTTTAAAAACAGCAAAGTGCTCCTGTCGTATAGAAGACCTTCGACTTGTGTGTTTGGAGTAGGTCTTTTGAAAACAGCAAAGTGATCCTGTCATATAGAAGATCTTTGACTAGTGGTTTGGAGTAGGTCTTTAAAAAGAGCAAAGTACTCCTGTCATATAGAAGATCTTTGGCGAGAGTGTTTGGAGTAGGTCTTTAAAAACAGCAAAGTGCTCCTGTCAAATAGAGGATCTTTGACTAGTGTTTGGGGTAGGTCTTTAAAAACAGCAAAGTGCTCCTGTCATATGCAGGATCTTTGATAAGTGTTTTTGCATTAGGTCTTTAAAAACAGTAAAGTTCTCATGTTATATAGAAGATCTTTGACTAATGTTTTGGTTGTAGGTCTTTAAAAAAAGGAAAGTGCTCTTGTCGTACGGAAGATTTTTGACTAGTGTGTTTGGAGTAGGTCTTTAAAAACAGCAAAGTGCTCCTGTCATATAGAAGATCTTTGACTTGTGTGTTTGGAGCAGGCCTTTAAAAACAGCACAGTGCTCCTGTCATATAGAAGATCTTTGACTAGTGGTTTGGAGTAACTCTTCAAAAACAGCAAAGTGCTCCTGTTGTATAGAAGATCTTTGACACGTGTGTTTGGAGTAGCTCTTTAAAAACAGCAAAGTGCTCCTGTCGTATAGAAGATCTTTGACAGGTGTGTTTGGAGTACGTCATAAGGTGTTAAAGGTGTATCAGTGCTCTGTATTAAGTAGAACATGCATATTCCTCCACAGGCTTTTCTTCACACTGAGGAAGACCCCCGACTTTGCTGTGACCGTCAGCCCATGCGGCCCCCCCATGGAGTGGACCTTGGCGGCCCGCACCCTGAAGGACAAACCCCTCAAAAGTCTGGAGTGTGAGTGGATTTAAAGCAGCAGTATGTCATGACGTGGTCCCCTCTCTTATAGGTCCGCGGACCAGCCAGGACGCCTCCCCCCCCCTGTTAGCGTTAGCTTGGACGCTAACAAAGCGTGGCACATTCCCAACGTGGCCGACACAATCTTCCCCGCAGGCTGGCGGAGTGACGTTTTAGAAAGACATGAATCATTCAGCTGCCGTTGGAACTCATCTGAATTATTCACTTTCATTTCATTTGCGGCGCGCTTGCCCCTGGAGACACACGACAACTGTATTTCTTCAATAATTTGCAAGTTTTCTGTCGGTGTGAAAACTGGGTTTGTCTTCAATATTCATGGCACGTGTATATATATATATATATATATATATATATATATATATATATATATATATATATATATATATATATATATATATATATTATAAAGGTCTATTTGAAATAGGGACAGATACAGAAAGATAGATATCTGAAACCGTTATCCAATGTGTGCATCATAATATTTGTGCCAAAGCTCATTTACACTTGTCCCAAACAACAACAACAACACCAACAAAAACAACAACACAGATCTCACATTACTGAAAATAGGAACATTAAAAGAATAAGGCAAAGAGGATTCGATAGTAATGATAAAAGTAATAATACACACAAAGTGCAAACTACATAAAAGACAATAGTAATAGTAATAATAATAATAAAAACATAAACAGAGTGCAGACTAGATAAAAGCCAATAATAATAATAATAATAATAACAATAATAATAATAATCGATTTTATTTGTAAAAAAGCACTTTACGTTGAGCAAACAACCTCAAAGTGCCACAGTGTAAAAAAAAAAATAGTAATAATAATAATAAAAATATAATCAAAATAAACAAAATATAAAACTAGAATCAGCCCAATGTCCAGAACCAGCATGCATGTCCAAAAAAATGAATTTTTAAAAATATGTGTTTTTAAGCCTTTTTTAAAAGCATCCACAGTCTGAGGTGCCCTCAGGTGGTCAGGGAGAGCCTTCCACAGACTGGGAGCAGCGGAGCAAAAAGCCATTGTTCATAGCTTTGTCTGTGGAGGTTAGAGGAGGTTAGCCCGTTTGGAGCGGAGGTGTCGTCTGAAGGATTTGGGGGTGAGCAGTTCTTTGAGGTAGAGGGGGGCATTTCCATGGAGGCTACCGGGCTACCATCCACACACTCCACTCACCTTAGACAAACAAACTACCAAGTTTTTAAAAAATTCAAGGAATTCTCGCTTTTCCAAAGCCCTATTTTCACCAATTCTTGGAAAGTTTTCACAGTCCACATTTTTCTACCATTTGTCACCATTCAACTTTCAAAACATTCCCCTCAATTCCGACAAAAAAAATGTATCTTTTTGTTTTCCAACAAACTTCAGTTTTTCCCGAACTTCCGGGAATTCCAAAATACCATTTCAAACTGTTACTACGTCAACATTTTCCAACCGTTTCGAAAAATTCTATCATCATCCCATTCATATCATCGAGGACAGTTGTGCTTGCATCAATATTTCCATAAATTCCCGGTTTTCCCAAAAACCTCAATTGTTATATACGTCAAAGGAATACACGTATTCTCACGTTTTCTCATTTTTTAAACCCGATTCCGACATTACAACCATTCACACACACACACACACACACACACACACTACTCTTCCGATATATCTAACGCAAAACACGTTTTCCCTTTCCCAAAATTCCCAGTACTTTCTCACATTGACAATAAATCGTAAATGTACAAACCTTTCCATATTCCACATTTCTCATCCGATTTTAACCGTTCCAACATCCACAGACTCCACTCACCTCGGACAGTCAAGCATTTCAGTTCCACTCTTGCGTTTTCACAAACCTGCGGCCATAGGGCATTTACACGCAATTCTTACTGGGATTGCAAATTCTGGTTAAAAACAGTTTTCTGAGGTAAGGTTACTCAGGGCCTTAGACTTGTCAGGTTGTCTTTGAAGACGTTTGGCCTCTCATCCATGCGGGCTTCATTGGTACATACTCAAAAACTAGGTTGGGAAACTCTAGTCTCAGAGTCTAGTCTGAAACCAGAGCTGTCCTATCCAGTCTTTCGATAGGACTAAGAACACAACGACCTGGAAAATTGAGAATGTTCTTCGCGATCTTTGTGTTTTTGTTTAAAACTCTTCCTTTCATCCTTTCATGACAGGGACCACAAAGAAAAGCATGCCCGAGGTGTGGTGGAGGGGTCCTGGGACTGAGGAGAGGATACACAGCTTCTCCGGCAATGCCGCGGACACCTACAGCGGGCCCACAGTCCCCCATGCATCCGTCTACATCCTGAGGCTGCGATCCAAACAGCAGAGCAGCAGAGCCACAGTGTACCTCCACCAAGGCCCGGGGACCTCAGGGGCCATCCCTCAGATCCCGGCTGACCCTCAAGTCCACACCCTGGGAGTGGGGATGACCAGCGTCACCCTCAGCTGGGCTCCCAGCGCCTCGTTCGCAGGTCTCGCTCAGAAGAGCTACGAGTACTGTGTCCTGGTCAACTCTGGCCGCAACTTCCCCAGCGTTTGTGCGGCCCTGGAGAGTTCCAAGATGGAGGAGGATAAAAAGAGGAAGGAGAAGAAGAAGAGGGTGACGGCGTGGCCCATCCTGAAGGAATGGTGGTGGGAGCAGTGGGAGGCGGACTCGGAAGCGGGAACCGATCTCGAGTGTGCGTGTCGGGGGACGGAGAGCGTTTGCACCGTCTCCGATCTCCTGCCCGACACCCGTTATTACTTTGACGTCTTTGCGATGGACCGGCTGAACGGCACCAGCGCCGCCTACACGGGGACGGCCGCTCGGACGCACGAGGAGGCACGGCCGTCCGTCGCTACGCTGAGGGAGGGCGAGCTGAGGTGGGTGACCTTCCACGGCAGAGGCTCGGGTACAGATCAGATACAGTTCTTCAGCTTCCGCCCACGTGGCGTGCAGCAGAGCGGTCTGCTCACCCTGCAGAGCTGCGGCGGACGCGACAAAGTCAAAGTCACCGTCTCCAGCAAAGGTCTTGTTCTCACCTCTCAGGCCGTCGGGGAGGATTTGGCGCAGATTTGGCTGCAGGGAAGCCCGGTTTATGTCATCTCCCTGGAACGGGAAGGAACGACCGCAGCTAAGACCTCAAGTGTAGCCTTACCTTCAGTCAAAATGCAGACCTCCTCAGCCTACCACCGAAGAGGGCTCCCGTCCTTGCCGTCCACCTTGCAAGTAAAGTCCTTTAACCGCTTGCGTGGGTGCAATAGCGTCACGTTAGCTTGGATGGGCACCGAGGAGAGGAGCCTCTACTGTGTGTACAAGCGAAAGCTCGAAGGGGACGCCTCAACCGCACCATGTCTCGGCCCGGAGTCCCGCTCCGACACAGAGAGGGTCCTCTGCAAGTATTTCCAAGAGCTGAATCCGAGGCGGGCGGTCACGACAGCTGTGATCAGTAGCCTGGAGCCAGGGACGACTTACGTGTTTGATGTCTACCTAATGAGACGCTGGGGGATCCCGATCAAGTACGCCAGCAAGACGGTCAAGACCAGGAAGGACTGCTGAGATGCTTCCCCCTAGTGGAGGGCTGTGGAATAAAGCCTTAGAACGAGGCCATTTGACTGTAGAGGAGCAATGGTTCGACCCTCAAAGGAGAGGAGGGTGATCTCACACCAGCAAGTTCCCAGGATATTCCCAACAGATCGTTGCTTTCCATCGACAACCACGATAACAATGTGGCGCTGGTCCAAGTGCTGGTTTCGGTGCACGGGTACAAAAGGACAACAAAAACAACTAGGACCGTGTGCTAAATATGCAACAGAAACAGATGGGGCAATAATTGGACGACATCTGAGACGTTGGAGTGTACAGAACCGCTACAATCTACAGATGCTTACTTCAAAGCCTGTTATCTTTGTGCTCTGCTTTCGCATGAAGCAGGAAAAAAAATACTCGTCGTTGTCCTTGATGTATTCTCGTGCTGCTTCAAACACACCAATCGGTGTTTTCGGAAATACTGTACAAATTCAATAAAGGACTTACTGTATGTGGCCGGCCGTGCGTTTCCCACCTAGGCCTTCAGTGATGTCCGACTTCAAAGATGACCTCTCTTTGATGACCACTGCTGGAGGAATAGTATACAGGAACACATTTACTGGCCATTGAAGCACATCAACAGTGTACAAAACGGGTTATTTTCTGGGGCATGTAAAAATTAAACAGCAATTAAAACATGTCTTAAGGTGGTACTGTCAACATCCATCCATCCATTTTCTACCGCTTATTCCCTTTTGGGGTCGCGGGGGGCGCTGGCTCCTATCTCAACTTCAATCGGGCGGAAGGCGGGGTACACCCTGGACAAGTCGCCACCTCATCGCAGGGCCAACACAGATAGACAGACAACATTCACACTCACATTCACACACTAGGGACCATTTAGTGTTGCCAATCAACCTATCCCCAGGTGCATGTCTTTGGAGGTGGGAGGAAGCCGGAGTACCCGGAGGGAACCCACGCATTCACGGGGAGGACATGCAAACTCCACACAGAAAGATCCCGAGCCTGGGATTGAACCCAGGACTGCAGGACCTTCGTATTGTGAGGCAGACGCACTAACATCTCTGCCACCGTAAAGCCCACACATTTAAATAATGAATATTCAAATCTGCCTAATGAGTTAGAAAAAGCGACAGGTAATAATGTTACACCTGTCCTGATGTTCTGCTCCGGTGCAGACCCTAGTGGAGGAGCACAGGCCAGACATTCCCTCCAGGGTCGATGTTTTCGTCGAGTTAACACCCTTCACTTTACACGGCAATGGGTCTGCTAAGCTACGCTTTCAGGTCAGAATGACGGGGCCGCCGATTCGTGAAAATCTGGCTGCTTCATTATTTGTTTTGCAGTACTGTCAACATTTAAATTGTAATTCCATTAGTGGTTTATGTTGCTTTTCTGTCAATTATCTCACGTTAGTTCTGTTTTGTTTTGTTTTTTGTTGGAGAAAGTCCAAAATGCTAGACTCAATAGCTCAGAGGTTTGATTGATTGAAACTTTTATTAGTAGATTGCACAGTACAGTACATATTCTGTACAATTGACCACTAATTGGTAACACCCCAGTAGGTTTTTCAACTTGTTTAAGTCAGGATCCACGTTAATCAAATCATGGTACAAATATATACTATCAGCATAACACAGTCATCCATCCATCCATTTTCTACCGCTTGTCCCTTTTGGGGTCGCACAAGTTAAGCATCAGAGTATTTACATTGAATTATTTACATTATTTACAATCCGGGGGGTGGGATGCGGAGGGGTTAGGTTGGGTTGCTATAAGCCTACTAAGTCATCAACAATGTGTAAGAGTTTGTTGGTGACGAACCCTGAGATGCAGAGAAGGAGGCAGGCATGATTTAATTAAAATACTAGAACAAGAACAAACAAAAGGGTACTAACAAAAGGTGAGCATGAGGCGGATAACAAACTTGGCTATGAACAAACAAACTGGAAGCAGGGAACAAAAGACAGTAAGCTAGAAACAGCTACCGGATATAGCTTACCGCTACGCTGCAATGAAACGACCAGTAGGAACGACCAGTAGAAATGACATTGACACGACACGACAATAATCCAGCACTGCCTGGAGGAGAAAACAGGTCTAAATAGGAGCGGGCTGATTGACACCAGGTGTGGCCAGGTGCCAATCAGCCGCAGCTGAGGGGACACAGCACTCAGGGAGACAAACAGGAAACTGAACCAAAATAAGAGCACTGACAGGAACTAAAGACAGGAAATACTACACAAGCAGAGGAAAACCTAAAACATAACCAAACTGTCAGGGGCAAGCCTGACACAATGATATCATCTGAGAAATGGACATGGTAACAGTGCAGGTCTCACTTGGTAGACTATGATGAGCAGATCCAAATTTGGATTATTTACAGGAACTTGTGTGAGCCTATGGCTTTACATTTTGTTACATATATACATATACATATATATATATATATATATATATATATATATATATATATATATATATATATATATATATATACACATATACACATGTATATATATATATATGTATAAATATATACATACATATACATACACATATACATGTACATACACATATACATATATATATATACATACACATATATATATATATATATACACATATACATGTAAATATATATATGTATAAACATATACATACACATATACATATACATACATATATATACACATATATACATACATGTAAATATATATATGTATAAACATATACATACACATATACATATACATGCATATATATACACATATATACATACACATATATATATGTATAAATATATACATACATATACACATATATATATACACATATATATACACATATATATATATACATATATATACATACATATATATACATACATATATACATACATATATACATATGTATATATATATATATATATATATATATATATATATATACATACATACATATATACATACATATATATATACATACATATATATATATATACATATATATATATATATATATACATATATATATATATATATATATATATATATATATATATATATATATATATATATATATATATAGACCCGCTCGACATCCATTGCTTTCGGTCCTCTGGGGGGTTGCCCACATATGCGGTCCTCTCCAAGGTTTCTCATAGTCATCATTGTCACCGACGTCCCATTGGGTGTGAGTTTTTCCTTGCTCTTTTGTGGGCTTTACCGAGGATGTCGTGGTTTGTGCAGCCCTTTGAGACACTTGTGATTTAGGGCTATATAAATAAACATTGATCGATTAATATATATATATATATATATATATATATATATATATATATATATATATATATATACACACACATACACACACACATATATTGCATTCTATTTTAGTTACTTTATTGCAGGGGTGTCAAACTCACTTAAGATGGGGGGCCCCAAGTGGGCCGGACTGGTTAAATCACGGCACGATAACTTAACAATAAAGACAACTTCAGACTGTGTGCTTTGTCTAAAAATAGAACAGGCATCATTCGGAAAATGTACAAATTATAATGTTTTTGGGTTTTTTTACACTTACATCCATCCATCCATTTTCTACCGGGGTTGCGGGGGGCGCTGGTGCCTAGACTTACATGTTGCGGTTAATAGTACTATATCTTTACTTGTCGTTATTAGGGATGTCCGATAATATCGGACTGACAATATTATCGGCCGATAAATGCTTTAAAATGTAATAACGAGAATTATCGGTTTCAAATGTAAAATTTATGACTTTTTAAAAACGCCGCTGTGTACACGGACGTAGGGAGAAGTACAGAGCGCCAATAAACCATAAAGGCACTGCCTTTGCGTGCCGGCCTAATCACATGATATCTACCGCTTTTTACACACACATAAGTGAATGCAACATACTTGGTCAACAGCCAGACAGGTCACACTGAGGGTGGCCGTATAAACAACTTTAACACTGTTACAAATATGCGCCACACTGTGAACCTACACCAAAAAAGAATGACAAACACATTTCGGGAGGCACTGTAACACAACATAAACACAACAGAACAAATATCCAGAATCCCATGCATCCCTGACTATTCCGGGGTTCATTATACACCTCCGCTAACACCAAACCGTGAGTTGCTTGCACAGAATTGTGACATCTACTGGACACATTTAGAACAGACGTTTCTTTCAATCAAACATTTTGGCTCATTTTTATTTTTAGCAAACTCATCCCGCGGGGCGGATAAAACATGTTGACAACCTAGCTTTATTGAGTTTACAATCCCCTGGTGCTGTGTTGTATTGTTTCTGTACTTATTTTGATTATTATTATTATTATTATTTATTTGCTCATATGTAAATGTTGCATATTATAAATAGCGGTTTACAAAAAAATACCAAAAAAATCCGTCAAAAGAGAGTATGTCCCGTCTATATGACGTCAAAGGTCGCTGTAACCAATAGAACATTACGTTTGACTATTACGTCAGCACGTTGGTGTACATGCGGATGTGTGTGACAGACGAGCGCGCCAAAAGTGTCCCAACAACAGCAGCAGGAAGACAAAGGAGTTTTAAAACAGACATTATCGAACTTATTTCGGAGCGTGTAACGAAAGCAAGCGTCGACAGGATGGGTTTGCTGGAGCGGTGTCAGGAGCTGTTCAAGGCGGGGGGCTTGTACCAGGTGCTCGGCGTCCACAAGGAGGCCACGGAGGCAGAGATCCGCAGAGGTTACTACAAGTTGTCGCTTAAAGTGCACCCGGACCGCGCTCCTGAGGACCCCAATGCCACTGAGAAGTTCCAGGTAACCTCGCTCTTGCAGCCTTTAAATGCAGCTACGAGCTTCATAGCCCAAACTACAAACCCCGTTTCCATATGAGTTGGGAAATTGTGTTAGATGTAAATATAAACGAATTTCATGGCTGCTACACGTGCCAAAGTAGTTGGGAAAGGGCATGTTCACCACTGTGTTACATCACCTTTTCTTTTAACGACACTCAATAAACGTTTGGGAACTGAGGAAACTAATTGTTGAAGCTTCGAAAGTGGAATTCTTTCCCATTCCTGTTTTATGTAGAGCTTCAGTCGTTCAACAGTCCGGGGTCTCCGCTGTTGTATTTTACGCTTCATAACGCGCCACACATTTTCGATGACAGACAGGTCTGGACTGCAGGCGGGCTAGGAAAGTACCCGCACTCTTTTTTTTTTTTTTTTTTTTTACGAAGCCATGCTGTTGTAACACTTGTCTTGCTGAAATAAGCAGGGTCCATGAAAACGTTGCTTGGATGGCAACATGTTGCTCCAAAACCTGTATGTACCTTTCAGCATTAATGGTGCCTTCACAGATTTGTAAGTTACCCATGTCTTGGGCACTAATGCACCCCCATACCATAGCAGATGCTGGCTTTTCAACTTTGCGCCTATAGCAATCCAGATGGTTCTTTTCCTCTTTGTTCAGGAGGACACAGTTTCCAAAAACTAAAACATTTGAAATGTGGACTCGTCAGACCACAGAACACTTTTTCCACATTGCATGAGTCCATCTTAGATGGTCTCGGGCCCAGAGAAGCCAGCGACATTTCTGGATGTTGTTGATAAATGGCTTTCGTTTTGCATAGTAGACCTTCAACTTGCACTTACAGATGTAGCGACCAACTGTATTTAGTGACAGTGGTTTTCTGAAGCGTTCCTGAGCCCATTTGGTGATGTCCTTTAGAGATTGATGTCGGTTTTTGATACAGTACCGTCTTAGGGATCGAAGATCACGGTCATTCAATGTTGGTTTCCGGCTATGCCGCTTACGTGGAGTGATTTCTCCAGATTCTCTGAACCTTTTGATGATTTTATGGACTGTAGATGTTGAAATCCCTAAATTTCTTGTAATTGCACTTTGAGAAACATTGTTCTTAAACTGTTTGACTATTTGCTCACGCAGTTGTGGACAAAGGGGTGTACCTCACCCCATCCTTTCTTGTGAAAGACTGAGCATTTTTTGGGAAGCTGCTTTTATACCCAATCGTGGCACCCACCTGTTCCCAATTAGCCTGCACACCTGTGGGATGTTTCAAATAAGTGTTTGATGAGCATTCCTCAACTTTATCAGCATTTATTGCCACCTTTCCCAACTTCTTTGTCATGTGTTGCTGGCATCAATTTCTAAAATTAATGATTATTTGCAAAAAAAAATGTTTATCAGTTTGAACATCAAATATGTTGTCTTTGTAGCATATTCAACTGAATATGGGTTGAAAAGGATTTGCAAATCATTGTATTCTGTTTATATTTACATCTAACACAATTTCCCAACTCATATGGAAACAGGGTTTGTACTATTTTAACCTGAATATTAAAATGTTTTACCCGGCAAAACACACTTTTAGCGCAGGCTGAAGCAACACTGGCCACTTCATTAGGTACATAGTCTTGATAGCTGCAGTCATTTGTCTGCATTTAAAAAACATTTATTTAAAAAAATGTTTGTGACAGTCTTTGGATAATGTTTTAAGTTTGCTAGAACACATCATAGAATGTCCACATTAATAGCAACAGTCTCTTGATATTGTTTTAAGTAGAGATGTCCAATAATATCGGACTGCCGACATTATCAGCCGATAATACTTTAAAATGTAATATCGGAAATTATCGGTATCTGTTTCAAAAAGTAAAATTTAGGACTTTTTAAAACACCGCTGTACGGAGTGGTACACGGACGTAGCGAGACCTACAGAGCGTCAATAACCCTTAAAAGCACTGCCTTTGCGTGCCGGTCCAATCACATACTATCTACGGCTTTTCATACACAAGTCAATGCTAGGCATACTTAGTCAGCAGCCATACAGGTCACAGTGAAGGTGGGCAAATAAACAACTTTAACACTGTTACTAATATGCGCCACACTGTGAACCCACACCAAACAAGAATGACAAACACATTTTGGCAGAACATCCGCACCATAACACAACAGAACAAATACCCAGAACCCCTTGCAGCACTAACTCTTCCGGGACTCTACAGCATACACCCCAGCTTCCCCAACTCAACCCTACCCCGCCCACCTCCTCATGCTCTCTCAGGGAGAGCACGTCCCAAATTCCAAGCTGCTGTTTTGAGGCATGTTAAAAAAAATAATGCACTCTGTGACTTCAATAATAAATATGGCAGCGCCATGTTGGCATTTTTTTCCATAACTTGAGTTATTTTGGAAAACCTTGTTACATTGTTTAATGCATCCAGCGAACAAAATTAGGCATAATAATGTGTTCATTCCACCACTGTATATATCGGTATCGGTTGATATCGGAATCGGTAGTTAAGAGTTGGACAATATCGGATATCGGCAAAAAAGCAATTATCGGACATTTCTAGTTTTAAGTTTGCTAGAAGACATCATAGTATATCCACATTAGTAGCAAAAGTCTTTCGATGATGTTTTAAGTTTGCTAGAAGACATTACTAGCAACTGAGGGAGCAAAAAGCCCGCGCTCACCTGTTTGTTACGTTCTCTTGCAGTTGTTAGGAAAGGTGTATGCCGTGCTGAGCGACGAGGAGCAGAGGGCCATTTATGACGAGCAGGGCTTGGTGTGTGAAGAGTCTGATGCCCTGAGTCAGGACCGCTGCTGGAGCGACTACTGGAGGCTGGTCTTCCCCAAGGTAAGTCTCTAAAGCACAGGTGTCAAACATACATTTTATACTCCAGTGCGACGTATATATGTTTTTTCCTTCTTTATTGTGCATTTTCGGCTGGTGATGACTCATATTTGACACACGCAGCTACGGTATATTAATAAAACATAGCTGCTTACTGTTCTTTTTAGCATATTCAATAGTTTGGACCTTAAATCCTACTGAATAGCTCTTAATCTTCTTCCCTTTATGCGATTTCAAATGACTGAAATCTGCCTCCTCCATTTTGAAAATGATGACAGGTGAAGTGTCACTCGTGACGTGACGAGTTTGACCCGGCGGAAATTCTAGACATGCGCTAATAAGAATAATATTTTGCGAAAGGAGTTTGACCCGGCGTTAATCTTGAGCCGGCGGTAATGCTAAGCATGCGCTAATTATTTTACGGAAAAAGTTTGACCCGGCAGTAATTCTAAGCAGGCGCATACTATATACCCGGCGGCAATTCAAGGAAATACGGTAGTTGTGATTTCCCTCTCTGCATGAAAGGTTAAAAGTAGCATGAATTAATGCAGTATGAAGAAGAATATCCACCATATATATCCAGATATACGGTGGGGCCAACAAGTATTTAGTCAGCCAGCGATTGTGCAAGTTCTCCCACTTAAAATGATGACAGAGGTCTGTAATTTTCATCATAGGTACACTTCAACTGTGAGAGACAGAATGTAAAAAAAAATCCAGGAATTCACATTGTAGGAATTTTAAAGAATTTATTTGTAAATGATGGTGGAAAATATGTATTTGGTCAACCATTCAAATCTCTCACTGATGGAAGGGCGTTTTGGCTCAAAATCTCACGACACATGGCCCCATTCATTCTTTCCTTAACACGGATCAATAGTCCTGTCCCCTTAGCAGAAAAACAGCCTCAAAGCATGATGTTTCCACCCCCATGCTTCACGGTAGGTTTGGTGTTCTTGGGATGCAACTCAGTATTCTTCTTCCTCCAAACACGACGAGTTGAGTTTATACCAAAATGGATACATGGATGATACAGCAGAGGATTGGGAGAATGTCATGTGGTCAGATGAAACCAAAATAGAAGTTTTTGGTATAAACTCAACTCGTGGTGTTTGGAGGAAGAAGAATACTGAGTTGCATCCCAAGAGCACCATACCTACTGTGAAGCATGGGGGTGGAAACATCATGCTTTGGGGCTGTTTTTCTGCTAAGGGGACAGGACGATTGATCCGTGTTAAGGAAAGAATGAACGGGGCCATGTATCGTGAGATTTTGAGCCAAAACCTCCATCCATCAGTGAGAGGTTTAAATCATGGGTGTCAAACTCTGGCCCGCCGTGTAATTTCATTTGGCCCTTGAGGCAATATCAAATTAACATTAGAGCTGGCCCGCCGCTGTAACACCACTAATATTCATACTCGTTAACCCTCCCGATTTTCCCGGGAGACTCCCGAAGTTCAGTGCCCCTCCCGAATTCCTCCCGATTTCCACCCGGACAATAATATTGGGGGCGTGCCGTAAAAGCACTGCATTTGGCGTTCTCTACATGTCGCAACGTCCGCTTTTCCTCTATACAAACACGGTGCCGGCCCACTCACATAATATATGCGGCTCATACACACAAGTGTATGCAAGGCATACTTTGTCAAAAGCCTTTAGATCACACTGAGGGTGGCCGTATAAACAACTTTAACACTATTACAAATATACGCCACACTGTGAACCCACAGCAAACAAGAATGACAAACACATTTCGGGAGAACATCCATCCGCACCGTAACAACATAAACACAACTGAACAAATACCCAGAACCCCTTGCATCACTAACTCTTCCAGGACGCTACAATATACACCCCCCGCTATCACCAAACCCCGTCCACCTCAACCCCACCGCCGAAAAGAGGCATTCAATTTGTATTTTTATTTTATATGATATGCCGTTCTCTCCCGGAAAAGGGTGGAGTGCCATCTCCGGGTTGGGGAGGAGACCCTGCCCCAAGTGGAGGAGTTCAAGTACCTAGGAGTCTTGTTCACGAGTGGGGGAAGAGTGGATCGTGAGATCCACAGGCGGATCGGTGCGGCGTCTTCAGTAATGCGGACGTTGTACCGATCCGTTGTGGTGAAGAAGGAGCTGAGCCGGAAGGCAAAGCTCTCAATTTACTGGTCGATCTACGTTCCCATCCTCACCTATGGTCATGAGCTTTGGGTCATGACCGAAAGGATAAGATCACGGGTACAAGCGGCCGAAATGAGTTTCCTCCGCCATGTGGCGGGTCTCTCCCTTAGAGATAGGGTGAGAAGCTCTGCCATCCGGGGGGAACTCAAAGTAAAGCCGCTGCTCCTTCACATCGAGAGGAGCCAGATGAGGTGGTTCGGGCATCTGGTCAGGATGCCACCCGAACGCCTCCCGAGGGAGGTGTTTAGGGCACGTCCAACCGGTAGGAGGCCACGGGGGAAGACCCAGGACACGTTGGGAAGACAATGTCTCCCGGCTGGCCTGGGAACGCCTCGGGATCCCCCGGGAAGAGCTAGACGAAGTGGCTGGGGAGAGGGAAGTCTGGGCTTACCTGCTTAGGCTGCTGCCCCCGCGACCCGACCTCGGATAAGCGGAAGAAGATGGATGGATGGGATGGATGGATGGATATGCCATTGATCATTTTTAATTATTATTATTTAAAACTCGATTGTGCATGTCACTATAAAGTTATATAAGCCTTGGTTGGTCAATATTTAATGCAAAAGTTGTTTGGGTCCCTATTAAAGGATTAATTTGTTCAACCTCGGCCCGCGGCTTCATTCAGTTTTAAATTTTGGCCCGTTCTTTATTTGAGTTTGACATCCCTGGTTTAAAATGTTTGACCAAATACTTATTTTCCACCATAATTTACAAATAAATTCTTTAAAATTCCTACAATTTGAATTCTGGGATTTTTCTTCCCCATTCTGTCTCTCACAGTTGAAGTGTACCTATGATGAAAATTACAGACCTGTGTCATCATTTTAAGTGGGAGAACTTGCACAATCGGTGGCTGACTAAATACTTTTTTGCCCCACTGTATATGGTGTATCGCGATATGGCCTGAAAATATCGAGATATTAATAAAAGACCATATCGCCCAGCCATAGTTACAAGCGGGCAGCCACATCTGCAACGTGGCCCTCAATGCAAAGTAGTTTGACACCCCTGCTTTGAAGGAATCCTGTGGATGAGAGGCGGACACTACAACAATCTGGTCTGTCTGTTCCCTTAGATCAGCCGGCAGAAAATCATTGACTTTGAGAGGAAATACAAGGGCTCTGAGGAGGAGAAGGCAGACTTACTCAAGCTGTACACGCAGCACCAGGGGGACTTGGACATCATCATGGAGTGTGCCTTCTTCAGCTCCCAGGAAGAGGAACCCAGGCTGTGTGACATCATCTGGGACGCCATCCGGAGCAAGGAGGTCCCGGAGTTTTCCGCCTTCACTAAGGAGAGCAATAAAAAGAGCAGGGCTCGGAAGAGGAGGGTGAGGCAGTCGGAACAAACACGAGAATCTATGTCCAGTTTCTTTAATGATGTGATCCACACCACTAGGCTGACAGAGAGAAACAGGAAGCAGAGGAGCTGAAGAGAGAGCTGGGTCTGGACGAGGTCGGACTGGACGAGGAAGATAATGGTCTGGCCATGATGATCCAGGTAACATTACATGTTTTAGTCTGCTAGCTTTTCTCCATTTAAAACCTCCATTTGATACTTTGCAGCAAAGACAAAAGTCCAGAGTGGAGAGCTTCGACGGTTTCCTATCCGGCCTGGAGGCCAAGTACTGCAAAAAAAAAGGAAAACCCCAAAAATCACTAAAAGGAAAGAAGAAGTGAGCTGGGGGAAACATTACTTCATGCCTGTTCATTTTAATTGTTTGTTTGAGATAGATTTGCACTTTTGTCTTGTTTTTTTATCATCGTAGAACAATAAAGTTATTATTCTTGCTCAAAATCTGCATTTTTCCAACTTTTGTGCAATAAATTTGCGGCCGTATTTGACACACTCTGCTGCTAGATTCCATGACCCGCAGGCGCACGGACACACCCGCTGGTGCAATAAATGTAAATAAAAAATACAGCGAAACCAAAAGAATAACTTACCATCCTCGTTTTGCCAAAATCTTTACTACCTCTGGACCAAAAATGTTTATTATTCGCGGATGATACAACAGCGTTTTGTTCAGGAGAGAACACGCAGAAGATAATACAAATAACAGAAGAAATTAAAGCGGCAAGCAGCGATGGACGGGACCGACTTTTGCTGGTGTTTCCTGCCTTTACCCATTCAACATCTCTTTACCCGCACATTACCTACCTTCCCTGCATCCTGGGGTCACACTGGTGCTTCTTTCTGTCACCCATACACGCTGGTGCTTCCTGCCATCACCCAGACAACATATCTTTACCTGCACGTTACCTACCTTCCCTGCATCCTGGGGTCACACTGGTGCTTCTTTTTGTCACACATACACGCTGGTGCTTCCTGCCATCACCCATTCAACATATCTTTACCTGCACATTACCTACCTTACCTGCATCCTGGGGTCACACTGGTGCCTCCTTCTTTCACCCAGTCAACATATCTTTACCTGCCTTCTCTGCATTGTGTGGTCCCGCTGGTGCTTCCCGCTTTTAAGCGGCTATCTTGAGACGGCAGCTGCTGCATCAGCGCACAATCCACTTATAAACACGCCACCATTTTATTTGATACAAAATACAGTACTAAAAGGTTAGTTTTCAGTTTAGTCTTGTTTGTTGTGTTCCCTGCTTCGTCACAGTTAAACGCGCACACCCCTTGCAGGTTGAAGTGTTGCTGGTTTGTTTTGGCAGCCGCGAGAGCTGACTGAAAATACAAAAATAGACCTTTGTAGTGGAGCGTATACAAAGAAAAGTGGCTACAGTCCAGGTCTGCTGAGTCTGGATGAGAAGCCCCCCCGGCTGTGAGACCGAGGCGGGACGGACATGGGCCCCACTGGAGCTACGGGACAGGGGGGGGAAGACCAGTTTCCATTTGTTACTGGACAGAAATGGTTGTGTGGCTCGGCTGCTTCTGCCTACTAACCTGGGAGCGGGGCGTGGAGCTCCTCATCCCTGATTGGCCAGTGGCCCAGGGGATGGTGGTGGGAAAAGGAGTCGAGGAAAGATGAGCTGGCGATGCCGAGGCTGACGCCGGTCACACCGATCCCGAGGGAGTCTGGTGGAGACAGGAGGGAGCGTTAACTCACATTACCTCATCGAAAAAAGCTACAGTGCAGTATTATGATAAATGGTCTGTGTGTGTATATATGGACATATGTACATTTTATCCCATGCTTGTGCTACAGCACACATCTCATCGTGCCAAATGTGAACGTTTGAAGGGAAACAAAATTAGATCTCAGAAAGGGGTACATGTCTCTAGTTATTCTACACTCACTGGATGGTCAACATACAGCTCATGAAAAATGGTTTGGTTTTTTTGGTTGTCAGTGGCCAAACTGTATATATTAGAAAATATTATAATGGAAATGACTGTTATTTGATTATTACAAACCCCGTTTCCATATGAGTTGGGAAATTGTGTTAAAATGTAAATGTTAAGGGAATACAATGATTTGAAAATCATTTTCAACCCATATTCAGCGGTAGAAAATGGATGGATGAATATGCTACAAAGACAACATATTGTATGTTCAAACTCAAAAACCTTTTTTTTTTTTTTGCAAATAGAATAATTTTTATTTGTCCGTTCCAATCCAATCCACTTTATTTATATAGCACATTTAAACAACAATAACGTTTCCAAAGTGCTGCACAGCCATGTTAAAAACAATATTATGCTCCACCAATGACTGAATAAAAAAAAAAATGAATAAAAACAAAACCAATAAAAACAAATATGATTAAAAACTATTTTAAAGGGTAAAATCAATTAAAACAGTAAAATACAAATAAAAGTATATAAAAAACACAGAGGACAACAGAGGACAGAGGACCACACAACTCACGTAGTGTTAAAAGCCAAAGAATAAAAGTGGGTCTCAAGACGAGACTTAAAACACTCCACTGTGGAAGCAGTTTGAACATGGAAGGGCAGAGTGTTCCAGAGCTTAGGGCCGACCACAGAGAAGGCCCTGTCTCCCCTGGTCTTAAGTCTGGTCTTGGGCACCACGAGCTGGAGCTGGCTTTCGGACCTCAGAGCGCGCGCAAGGATGTAAATTTGAATGAGGTCCGAGATATATTCAGGTGCCAGTCCATGTAAAGATTTAAAAACAAACAGCAATGTTTTAAAATCAATTCTAAAATGAACAGGGAGCCAGTGCAAACTCTGAAGAATTGGGGTTATATGCTGGCGTTTCCTGGCCCCTGTTAAAAGTCGTGCTGCCGCGTTCTGGACTAACTGCGACCGGGAGAGAGCTTTTTGGCTAATGCCAGCATAAAGTGCATCGCAGTAGTCCAGGCCACTTGAAATAAAAGCATGCACGACTTGTTCAAAAAGGTTAAAAGATAAACACGGTTTAACCTTTACTAAAAGACGAAGGTGATAAAAACACGATTTTAAAACGCCATTGACTTGTCTGGTTTAAAATCGCTGTCTATAGTGACGCCAAGGCTGGTGACTTTGGGACGCACATAATTTTGCAATGGTCCCAAGTCAGTAACTAAGTCAAAAACTAAAATTTCCGTTTTTCCCTCATTCATTATTAAAAAATTCTGGGCTAACCAAGCCTTGACGTCACATAGACAGTTAAGAAGGGCTGTCAGGGGGCCGTGGCTTTTTGAAATCATGTACAAGACACATCAGAACTGAAATTACATTTTCGGCACAGTCCCGCTAAGAGCAGACACACGTTACAGGGGGGGGGGGACGACAAGACGAGACCGCCGACGGATCAGCCGGTTACAGCGCTCCTTAAAAAGATAAGAAAAGGGTGACATTAGGAAAGGGGGGGGGGGGGGGAGTAAAAAAATATAAGTCCAAGGCTAGACCCTCAGCAGAGGTCTAGTCTGAGTCCAAGGAAAAAAACCTCACATAGCATGGCACACATTAAAAATACATATATTTGTCACACCCCGCCTCGGGTGAAGGTAATGTAACCTTTGCAAACCGGACTTTAAATAAAGGATGGCAAGGCACGCAGTGGTAACAGTTTACAAACATTTATTTGAAATCCCAAAAAGTGTCAGGTGGACAAAACAGGAAGACAAAGCACCAACAATCTGTAACAGTAATAAATAAAGGCAATATTAGTATCGTGTATTATATATATACTACATTTATATTCTAAATATATTTCAAAGAGACGTGCGTTAAATAGGCCTATATATAATTAATCAAAATAAGCATATTGAAAATAATCAAAATATAAATAATCCAAAATAATGTTGATTGGCAACACTAAATTGGCCCTAGTGTGTGAATGTGAGTGTGAATGTTGTCTGTCTATCTGTGTTGGCCCTGTGATGAGGTGGCGACTTGTCCAGGGTGTACCCCGCCTTCCGCCCGATTTTAGCTGAGATAGGCGCCAGCGCCCCCCGCGACCCCAAAAGGGAATAAGCGGTAGAAAATGGATGGATGGATAAATAATCCATTATATCAAAATACATATACTTACAATCAAAAGGTCAAACATCGTATATATCAAAGTAAAGAGTTAAATGACAAAACAGATTTAGCAAAATAAATTAGCAATCAAAAAAAATTCATTTAACCGGTTACATCACAACATAATCTCATCATCAAAATAATCACCTCAGTAGTTGTTTGATGTATGACGACCGAAACTCTTGGTCAGGACAGAGAACCTCATCTGGCAGTGACAGGCAGCAGACTGCAGAAAAATGGCATTTTCCCCACTAAAATAGCCCATAGCCCCGCCCACTAGCTGAGACCAATTTGACAGGGGAAATTAAGAAAACAGTTATTTTTGTAAATTTAACCATCACATGTCTAAAAAGTATTCACATGGTACTTTTGCATTTGTAAAGCAGTCACTTTTGTCCACAGTGTATTCAGGTTTAGACAACACAACTTTCAAAAAGTCCAGTGTCCCACTTCAACACCCAGTTACTGACAATAATGGTTTGGCCCAAATTAGGCCTAATTAGTCCAAGCAGGTGTGCTCAGCTACATAAAGCCCTCAGCCCCTTCATGACTCTTTTAGCCACACCTTCAGAGCCATGGTGAGTGACAGGTTGCAACTTGTTTGTGGAGCATGCTGTTTGTAGTGTGTCAATGTTGAGCTTCTTAACAAATGTGCATGGTTTGAGAGGAAGCCAAAGGTCAAACACTGACAGTATGGGGTCAAACTGTCACAAACTTGCAACAGAGGGAGGGGTGGGTTTGCGCAGGCCCGCTGTTCGCTCTGTAGCGCCGCTCAGCCATTTCACAACCCCAGAGGAGATAAGCGTTGGTGAGGGTGTTGATTTAAGGGGTCGGGGTCATGTGTGTGCGTATGCCCAACTAACTCGGGAGAGGTGAAGTGTTTTTGTATGGCTGAGGCCAATAAAGTTCGGCTCCAGATGTTGACAAAAAGGAAGGTCAAAAGCGTCTATCTTTGAGGAGTCTTCGGGAGATTTTCTTCAGAAAAGCCTGCTCCATGGCAAGGCCATTCAGGGAGTCCAAATCGTAGATAAAAAGTTGTAAATAATCATTAACTTTAGAATTTGATGCCAGCAACATGTGACAAAAAAGTTGGGAAAGGTGGCAATAAATACTGATAATGTTGAGGAATGCCCATCAAACACTTCTATGGAACATCCCACAGGTGTGCAGGCTAATTGGGAACAGGTGGGTGCCATGATTGGGTATAAAAGCAGCTTGCATGAAATACTAAGTAATTCACAAACAAGGATGGGGCGAGGGTCACCAATTTGTAAGCAAATTGTCGAACAGTTTTAGAACAACATTTCTCAACGAGCTATTGCAAGGAATTTAGGGATTGTACCATCTACGGTCCGTAAAATCATCAAAAAGGTCAGAGAATCTGGAGAAATCACTGCACGTCAGCGATGACATTACCGACTTTGGATCCCTCAGGCGGTACAGCATCAAAAACCGACATCGGTGTGTAAAGGATATCACCACATGGGCTCAGGAACACTTCATAAAACCACTGTCAGTAACTACAGTTGGTTGCTACATCTGTAAGTGCAAGTTAAAACTGTACTATGCAAAGCCAAACCCATTTATCAACAATATCTTGAAACGCCGCCGGCTTTGCTGGGCCCGAGCTCACCTAAGATGCACTGATGTAAAGTGGAAAGGTGTTCTGTGGTCTGATGAGTCCACATTTCAAATTATATTTGGAAACAGAGGACGTGGTGTCCTCCAGAACAAAGAGGAAAATAACAATTCAGATTGTTTAGGCGCAAAGTTCAAAAGCCAGCATGTGTGATGGTATGGGGGTGTATTAGTGCCCAAGGCATGGGTAACTTACACATCTGTGAAGGCACCATTAATGCTGAATGGTCCATACAGGTTTTGGAGCAACATACGTTTTCATCCAAGCAACGTTATCATGGACGCCCCTGTTTATTTCAGCAAGACAATACCACACCACGTGTTACAACAGCATGGCATCATAGTTAAAGAGTCCGGGTACTACACTGGCCGGCCTGCAGTCCAGACCTCTCTCCTACTGAAAATTTTGACAACAGAGACCTTGGACTGTTGAACAACTTAAGCTGTACATCAAGCAAGAATGGGAAAGAATTCCACCTGAAAAGCTTAAAAAATGTGTCTCCCCATTTCCCAAATGTTTATTGAGTGTTGTTAAAAGAAAATGTGATGTAACACAGTGGTGAACATGTCCTTTCCCAACTACGTTGGCAAGTGTTGCAGCCATGAAATTCTAAGATAATTATTATTTGCAAAAAAATGTATAATGTTTATGAGTTTGAATATTAAATATCTTGTCATTCAATTGAATATGGGTTGAAAAGGATTTGCAAATCATTGTATTCCGTTAATATTTACATCTAACACAATTTCCCAACTCCTATAGAAACAGGGTTTGTACAATTAAGATTTAACTTATGTCAGCTGACTGGTGTGATGCAGGTGTGGCGACAGTGTTGCTCACATGTGGTCCAACAATGCTCAGGCAGTTAGAAACGTTAGACGGAACCTTGGAGGAGGGTGTATAATTTGGTGCAAAGCTAAATTAGGATTTTTTTGGCCTTTGGTAGAGGGCTGTAAAACTGTTTTCAATAACCGATATTTCAGTTAAATCTCTTACCTGTGGCGACAGAGGCTCTACCAGGCCTCCCCTGCCCGATGTTGTCCAGCAAGGTGAAGGAGCGCCGGTAAGGCGTGTCCGACTGAGAGGGAACATCAGCGCTCAAACACTACAATTTCCAAAACAGTTTCATAAAAGGGGCCAACTTACCCTGTATGTGTGTGTGGTGTTGGGGCGGGAGAAGACATCCAGTGGATAGAGACGATCCCTCGGAATTGAACTAGCAACCTCATCATTTATAGCGCTGTGGGCCCGGCTCGACTGGCCTTTCTGGCGCTGGAAAGGGCGCCACCATTTTTTGACAATTTCTATGGTGTGGTTTTGAACTTGAACGTGCGCAGTTAGTTACCTGAGCAGCTTTGGGCTGCTGCTCCGACCCCACGTCTCCGGCGCCGATGGGCGGTAGCAGCATGTTCCTGCTCAGTGCGAACAACGGAGACATCAGCCGGTCGCTGGCCGTGGGTCTATTGGAGGAAGATGACAATTTAAAACAACAAATGTCACTTTTCCATGTGGAGTCCATCTGCTACATGTGCAACTTTTTCACCGTTATTCTTCACTGCAGCACCATTAGGCACACGTTATTTAAAAAGTCTGCCTTAAAAAATTCTAAATGTAGGGAAATCTTTTATTTTTAAACATGTTGTGTCCAGCCACTCAAGCAAATCTTATTGTTGATGTACACTATATTACCAAAAGTATATGGCCACCTGCCTTGAAGTGCCATCCCATTCCTAACCCATAGGGTTCAATATGACCTTTTGCAGCTATTACAGCTTCAACTCTTCTGGGAAGGCTGTCCACAAGGTTGCGGAGTGTCTTTATATGGGCGGTATAGCTCGGTTGGTAGAGTGGCCATGTCAGCAACTTGAGGGTTGCAGGTTCGATCCCCGCTTCCGCCATCATCGTCACTGCCGTTGTGTCCTTGGGCAAGACACTTTACCCACCTGCTCCCAGTGCCACCCACACTGGTTTAAATGTAATTTAGATATCGGGTTTCACTATGTAAAGCACTTTGACTCACTAGAGAAAAAGCGCTATATAAATATAATTCACTTCACTTTATAGCAATTTTCCACCATTCTTCCAAAAGCGCATTGGTAAAGGTCACACACACCGATGTTGGTGGCGAAGGCCTGGCTCTTAGTCTCCGTTCTAATTCATCCCAAGTGTTATATTGGGTTCAGGTCAGGACTCTGTGCAGGCCAGTCAAGTTCATCCACACCAGCTCTGTCATCCCTGTTTTTATGGATAATTCCATGCTGGAAATCACTAAAAGTGACCCATTCTTTCACAAATGTTTGTAGGAACAGTCTCCATGCCCAAGTGCTTGATTGTATACACCTGTGGCCGGGCCAAGTGATTAGGACACCTGATTCTGATCATTTGGATGGGTGGCCAAATCTTTTCGGCAAAATAGTGCCCACACGTTTTCTGCAGGCGAGCTACTTTTCAATGGACCAAGTGGAGGGGATATACCTCATTCAAATATATTATATTTATTTATGAAAGAGAGGTTAAATGTGTTTAATGCTAATACAAGCATGCTTAACATTCCTTTCTTTCATGAAGACAATAAAATAAGTTGATTGTGATGACTTGCATTGATTGGAATCAGACAGTAGTGATGATAAACGTCCACATTTTCAAATGGAGGAGAAAAAAAGTCCTCCTTTCTGTCCAACGCCACATGAAAGTGCTTGTTTTTTTGCCATCTTAAGGGACGGCGTGGCGCGGTTGGGAGAGTGGCTGTGCCAGCAACCGTAGGGTTCCTGGTTTGATCCCCATCTTCTAGCAACTTAGTCACATCTGTTGTGTCCTTGAGCAAGACACTTCACCCTTGCACGGCAGCTCCCGCCATCAGTGTGTGAATGTGTGTGTGAATGGGCGAATGTGGAAATAGTGTCAAAGCGCTTTGAGTACGTTGAAGGTAGAAAAGCACTATAAAAATATAACCCATTTACCATTGTTGCTTCCATACTAATTTTTATACACTTTACAAGAAATACATTGGCGGCTAGCTTGTACACGCTAGCTTTTCTGAGTCTCTTATTTTGATAGAACAAGCAGGATGAAGCAGGGCTTTTATTGTGAAGACAGGAACTGTGCAGTCGGTCCTTAGAGTTTTGACAGCAATTGAAATAAAAAGTGTTTTTCGCCTTTCTGTCGGTCATTTTTTGTTAATAATGATCTGGCAGCAGCCGCGTCACCTCACAAGACCATCAGGTGCAGAGAATGTCAATCAAGTTACGAAAGTGCCGTCTAGGTGAAGATTGATGATTGCTTTATTTTTAGGTATAATTTTTTAATGCCTGGCTGGCCCTTGACTGACGCACCCTCCACCATCGACTGGTAGCTCGTAATCGACGTAATGAGCAGCCCTGATGTAGGTGATCAAATCTGCTGGGCATACTGGCTTTACACAATCGAAATGTAGGATACTTCTCTCGTTGCATTATTTGTATTTATAATTTTGCATTGTTGCTATTCTGTTGAGAGAAATCATAATTTGTTTCCTCCTTAGCCTCAGGGCCCTCCCTAAGGGTAAGTTGACCCTGCCTGCAGAGACCCCAAAGATGGAGATGAAACATTCAGCAACTACCCAGGCGGAGAATCCCCCTGAGGGAGGGAAAACAACATAAACAAGAAAGCAAGGAGGAGGTCACAGACACGCCGGCCCCCACAGAGCCGGGCATCCGGCGGGACCCAGGGGCTCCAGACCTAGTCTGTCGGGCAAGCAGGAAGCGAGGGCGACACCTGTCCCCAACGCCACAAAAAAAATAAATACAAAATAAAATAAAAACAAAAAAAGCTTTGGAAGGAACCCACCGTCTACCGAGAATCAGCCGATGCATCCCCCCTCCTCCCACAGGGACAACCCCCAAAAAGCCAGCACCCAGACGACGGCATGACATCGGGCGCAAGGAACAGTACAGCAGTCTGGGAGTGTAGGCCCGGGTCGACACCAGACAAGCCAACCAAAATGACCACAAACAACAACTGTCAGAATAATTGTTTATAAGTTATAACACAACGTGTTTCCCATGAGTTCAGGTTGCCCTGCGAGAAGACAAAAGCTGTCTTTGATCTTATCGCGCAAAAGGCCTACTGCTTGTAAACCTCCACTGTGTGCGACGTGGAGGTGTCGGTTTCTTTGATCTATTGGACAGCCACAGGAAGACCTTATCATGACCCGAGATCTACAAAGCAGAGAGGGGGCAAACCTGACACGGCTCCAAGCACCTTTTTCTTTGAACTGTTTATGACCCAGCACCGCAGCTTTTTATGACCCCTCCCCATAGAAACAGCTGCAGCTAAGTAATCAGAAAATGCCCAAATAAATGAAGAGGCGTGTGGAACCCTTTCTTCAGAGCGTGGGGCGACATCGTACAAGGGTGAAAGTGCACATGCTCTCCTCATGAGCTAAATTGAATCCTGTCTCTGTTTGATTCCTTGCTTCTTGTCTTGTTTAATAGATAGTTTGGTTGTTTGAACCTGACAAATACCACCATTGAAAGGCGTGTGTGTGTGTGTGTGTGTGCGCCTCAACTCACAGCCGTGTGCCCCGAATGATCTCATCCATGGATCCCATTGTGCTGTACTGACTCAGACTTGGAGCCAGAGGTTGGAGTGTCCGGGGCGGAAGGTTCCTGCGGCGTGCCGACTGAGGTGGGCGGGTCAACGACGAAAAGCTATGCTCCAGAACCCGGCGAGAGCGTGGCTTGCCGACAGGTGACAGGCTCAAAGGGACGCTCTCGTCCGTCTCCCTGCAGGAAGGATGGGGTGTGTGGGTTTACGGAGACTTAATGGCTTCTAATAGTGCCTCCTTACTGGGTTCTGTCCAGCACGGCCAGGTTCCTCTGCTGCAGCGGGATGCTGTGGATGGTGATGAGGTCATTCAGGTTGTGCTGAACCTTTCCCGCCTGGTGAGAGAACAAGCGATGTAGTAGGCAGATTGCACCCACACGCTTTATTGTGGTTAGTTATTTTATGGGGTGAACTTGTCAAGAGTTAATTAGCATGCAGCAGGCCCCGTCATCTGCAAAGCTACTCAAATAAAAACACTCACAAGACTTTGAAAAAGGCAAACAAAACAAAGTTAATCTGTGATAACGGACGGGCACGAGCAGAGAGTCTACAACTAGAGCAGGAGGAGCTGAGATGGAGGGCGATGGTCGCGAGCCGCCATTTTGGCTCAAAGCGAGGCAGTTTTACATACACTGGTCGGCCTTTTCTGCTTTTTGGATTTCCATCGGGACTTGTGCTTTGAGCCCTTTGACCTCTTGTAGGGCGTGGGGAAAAACACAAGACAGGAGAAATGAAAAAGAGCAGATGAGGAATACAACTCCAGGGCGTAGGGGTAAAGATGAAACGGGGATACGTGTTAACAAATTGGACACGGGGACACGCACTCTGTGTCAGAATAATTGTATATAAGTTATCACACAACTCCTTTGTTTGCAGTAAATGTGTCTAATAACATCTGAATCGCTCCCACTGTCCTCGTCTTTTTTTTTTCTTCTTGTCCTTCACTCTAACTTTCCTCATCCACGAATCTTTCATCCTCGCTCAAATTAATGGGGAAATCGTCGCTTTCTCGGTCCGAATCGCTCTCGCTGCTGGTGGCCATGATTGTAAACAATGTTCAGATGTGAGGAGCTCCACAACCCGTGACGTCACGCGCACATCGTCTGCTACTTCCGGTACAGGCAAGGCTTTTTTATAAGCGACCAAATGTTGCGAACTTTATCGTCTATGTTCTCTACTAAATCCTTTCAGCAAAAATATGGCAATATGGCGAAATGATCAAGTATGACACATAGAATGGACCTGCTATCCCCGTTTAAACATCTCATTTCAGTAGGCCTTGAAAGGGTATGGCAGCAATCCTCAGGTTACAAGCAAACATACCCCCTAGTGGCTTTTCTGTCAGTAATATTTTGGCTATTCCATCCATTTTCTACCGCTTGTCCCTTGTCCAAGTCTCCACCTCACCGCAGGGCCGACATTCAAATAAGGCCTTTACCGTACTTGGATAATTGTGAAATGATGTGTGTCTCCCACTTGTGTTGACCAAGAAAGTGTTTGTAATCTGTTGCTTGAATCAGTCCACTAACCAACTAACCTGGAACTGCAGACCGGTAGTGAGCATGGGCAAAGGTGGCGCTCTGCTCTGCCTCACCTTGGGCAGCATGGTGGGCAGCGTGGAGAACAATGGCGGAGGACTCAAGCGCCTAGAAGAACTTTCATCATCTGCCAAGCACATAATGTGAAACACATATTGTTAAAAAGTTCATTTGGCCTGCTGATAATACATTTATATAAACAAGGTTCATGTAGAAAAGCCTGAATGGTAAAAATAACATCATCACATGACACCTCTGAGGAAGGCTGCCGAAGCTAGGTAGCCAAAACTAGTCAGGTACAAAAGTCAAAAGCAGTGAAGTTGTCACGTTGTGTAAATGGTGAATAAAAAGAGAATACAATGATTTGCAAATCCTCTTCAACTTATATTCAATTGAAAGACTGCAAAGACAAGATATTTCATGTTTTAACTGAGAAACTTCATTTTTTTTTGCAAATAATCAACTTGGAATTTAATGGCAGCAACACATTGCAAAAAAGTTGGCAAAAGGGCAATTTTACCACTGTGTTACATGGCCTTTCCTTTTAACAAGACTCAGTAAACACACACCACGTCCACAGTTTCCAAAAATAATTTGAAATGTGGACACATCAGACCACAGAACACTTTTTCCGCTTTGGATCAGTCCATCTTGGATGAGCTTGGGCCCAGCGAACCCGGCGGTGTTTCTGGGTGTTGTTGATAAATGGCTTTGTTTTGCATAGTAGGGATTTAACTTGCACTTACAGATGGAGCGACCAACTATAATTAGAGACAGTGGTTTTCTAAAGTGTTCCTGAGCACATGCGGTGACATCCTTTACACACGGGACGGCATGGCGTAGTGGGTAAAGCGGCCGTGCCAGAAACCTGTGGGTTGCAGGTTCGCTTCCCACCTATTGACATCAAAGTCGCTGCCGTTGTGTCCTTGGGCAGGACACTTCACCCTTGCCCCCGGTGCCGCTCACACTGGTGGATGAATGATGAATAAATGATTGGTGGTGGTCGGAGGGGCCGTAGGCGCAAACTGGCAGCCACGCTTCCGTCAGTCTACCCCGGGGCAGCTGTGGCTACAGATGTAGCTTACCACCACCAGGTGTGAATGAATGATGGGTTCCCACTTCTCTGTGAGCGCTTTGAGTATATAACAATAGAAAAGCGCGATATAAATCTAATCCATTATTATTATTATTATTATTACACGGATGTTGCATTTTCCAATGTTGGTTTTCAGCCTTGCCGCTTACGTGCAGTGATTTTTCCAGATTCTCCGAACCTTTTGAAGATATTATGGAGCATAGATGGTGAAATCCCTGAATTCCTTGCAAAAGCTGGTTGAGAAATGTTGTTCTTAAACTGTTGGACAATTTGCTTAGGCATTTGTTGACAAAGTGGTGACCCTCGCCCCGTCCTTGTTTGTGAATGAATGAAGCTGCTTTTATACCCAATCGTGGCACCCACCTGTTCCCAATTAGCCTTTTCACCTGTGGGATGTTCCTAATAAGTGTTTTATGAGCATTCCTCGGCTTCACGGTGGCAGAGGGGTTAGTGCGTCTGACTCACAATACAAAGGTCCTGAGTAGTCAGGGTTCAATCCCGGGCTCGGGATCTTTTTGTGTGGAATTTGCATGTCCTCCCCGTGAATGCGTGGGTTTTCTCCGGGTGCTCCGGCTTCCACCCACATCCAAAGACATGCACCTGGGGATAAGTTGATTGGCAACACTAAATTGGCCCTAGTGTGTGAATGTGAGTGTGAATGTTGTCTAACTGTGTTGGCCCTGCGATGAGGTGGCAACTTGTCCAGGGTGTACGCCGCTTTCCGCCTGACTGTAGCTGAGATAGGCACCAGTGCCACCCGCGACCCCAAAGGGGGAAAAAGCGGTAGAAAATGGATGAATGGATGAACATTCCTCAACTTTCTCTGTCTTTTTTCCCACCTGTGCCAGCTTTTTTGAAACATGCTGCAGGCATCAAATTTCAAGTGAGCTAGTTTTTGCAAAAAAAACATTTTCCAGTTTGAACGTTAAGTATCTTGTCTTTGCAGTCTATTTAATTGAATTTAGGTTAAAAAGGACTTGCAATTCATTGTATTCTGTTTTTATTTACTATTTACACAACGTGCCAACTTCACTGCTTTTGGGTGCTGTACAAACATGTTTACTATTCAGGCTTTTAACCTTGTTTATATACACGTGAAACACAGTTAAAGTCGCCAGAGGAGGGTGCCGGGTGAGCATACCGGTGGCATGGACCTCCCACTGGCGCTGGACCAGCTCTCTGGTGCAGCCCACCAGCTGCCTCCACACGTCGTCGAACAAGTGGTCGAGAACAGCCTGACGGCGACACCCGTAGGGCGAGACGGGGGGCATGCAGCGGGGCCTCAGGCATGGCTGGGAGCACTTCCACTCGTCCTCCCTGTGTGAGGCACACAAGGTTGCACGGCAGCTGAGAAAAGGCGAGTGTGCAGCAAACTCACAGGCTGATGCTGTCAAAGGCCAGGTACTCTTCAATGTGGCCTTCCGCTTCGATCACTCGGGGCCTGTCGCCTGAGCTATTAGGATCGGCCGAGTTGGACTTCTGCATCGCCGCGCTCCGGCCTTTCACGTTCAGTCTTGGAGACACAAAAAGACTACATGATAATGCTGATGAATGCATGACAAGTGTCAGAATAATTGTGTATAAGTTATCACACAACTCGGGCCCTGGTTACAATCCGCTTGTGCTCACAAAGCTGTCTTTGTTCTTATCAAGCAAAGGCGGGACAGCTTGTAAATCTCCACTGTGTGTCTGGAATGCGCCTCGCCGTAGAAGTGTCTGTTTTTCAGTTTTGGACAACCACGGCCAGCGCCCGTATCAGGACCCGAAATCTCCAAGAAGATAAGGGGGCAAACCTGACACCGCTCCAAGCACATTTTGTTTTACCTTTTTTATGACCCAGTGTGAGGACTTCAAATACCTGGGCGCATGTGTCAACTCAACTGAGCAAGATCTAAAAGTGAGGAAGGCACTTGCATGGAGGGTCCTGAACGGCATGACCAGTGTATGGAACTCCAACCTCCCCCGCCAAAACAAACTCAGCTTCTTCTACGCGACAGTTGAGTCCATTCTCCTCTATGGCAGCGAATGCTGGACCCTGAAGCCAACCCTGGAGAAGTCTCTGGATGGTTTCCACACCAGAATGCTGCGTGCAGTGCTTAACATCAACAAGAGTGCGCACGTAACCAACAGAATCCTCTACAAGGGAATACCAAGGGTGAGCGAGAAGATTGCTGTAAGGAGAATGAGACTGCCAAAGACATCAGGAACTGCCAGCCAGCAAATTGGTGCTGTGTGAACCAACACGGTATAGCTCGGTTGGTAGAGCGGCCGTGCCAGCAACTTGAGGGTTGCAGGTTTGATCCCCGCTTCCGCCATCTTAGTCACTGCCGTTGTGTCCTTGGGCAAGACACTTTACCCACCTGCTCCCAGTGACACCCACACTGGTTTAAAATGTAAAAATTGGATATTGGGTTTCACTATGTAAAGCGCTTTGGGTCACTAGAGAAAAAGCGCTATATAAATATAATTCACTTCACTTCATCGGTCAAGAGGACGTCCCACACTAACGTACGTGGACATCCTCAAGAAGGATGCAGGAGCTCAGAGTACCAAGGAACTGGCCAAATGTATGGAGAATCGGGATGACTGGAAGCAACGATGGAAGGCTCGTCTGAGGACGACCTAGAGAGAGAGAGAGAGAGAGAGAGAGTGCTGGGCTTCTGCATAATGTGACCCATCCCCTTAGATGCAGCTTCAGCTATGTGGAACTTTTTCCTCAGAGCGTGGGGTTACACTGTACGAGAGCGCAGGGCCACACGCTCTCTTCATGACCTAAATTGAATCCTGTCTCTTTTTGATTCCTTGCTTCTTGTCCTGTTTAATAGATAGTTCGGTGTTTGAACCTGACAACCAGACACATGGAAACTCACTCTGTGCTGCTTTCTTCTTTGTCTGGTGACTTCTGGGATACTGACGAGCTGCTACTGCTGACCTCGTACCATTGGAAGCCTTCGTCGCTGGGACACACCAGCTGGGTGCCCAGGATCCTAAGTCACACATCCAAAGAGTAAAAATGTTTCTTTCAAAAATTTTATATTTCCACATAAAATAGGAAATGTAGCGATGACAAACCGAAGATGTGGGAAGCGCTCGGCCCACTGCTGACACTCGTCCTGCAGTCCCGGCAATATCCCGACGCCGCTGCCTTCACCCTCGTACAGCTGCTTGTCGATCTCCTCAAACATTTGCTGCACTTGTCGTGACGCCGCCTTGTCGAATTCCTGGGAAAATAAAAGAGAGGGAATTCCGTTGTTACTGTCAGCAAGGAGCAGGGTCATTTGTTTTGTCTACGGTTTGGAATATGTTGATGTAGATCAGGGATGTCAAAGTGGTTTCATTGAGGGCCACATGGCAGTTATGAGAGGGCCAATTGTAACAGTGGATTATGTATGAATTTGCCTCTGGATTTAATTATTAATTACATAAATGGTTTTAAGTATGTTAGAATAATTGTATATAAGTTATCACACAACTTTTATGCTTAAAGGCCGTTGCTGTAGTTATTATCAATTGTGCTCAAGCTGTACTTTTTCTTCTAGTGCAAGGGCACACAACTTGTTATTTTCCACGGCCTCGCCACGGATGTTTTCTGTCTTTGCAGATGTTTTCTGTCTTTCAGCTTGCTAACAGCCTAAAGGACGAACCTGCACCTCAACGAAGAGAAGTCATATCAACAGCAAGCTGACAAAGCAGAGAAAGAGCACAATTACAACGCCCCCGAGCACACTGCATTTTGAATAATCATGTATTGTGCATACTGATCTGCTCACATAATGTGTGACCCCTCCCTTTAGAAGCAGCCTTAGCGATGTAACCAGGGAACTCCTAAACTGAATAAGAAGAGGAGAGCGGGGGCTGTTCCTCGGAGCAGAGGGTGGGACTGTAACTGAGTGTGCAGCTCCATGGGTTCTCCTCATGAGCAAAATTGAACTCTGTCTCTGCCTGATTCCTTGCTTCTTGTTCTGTTTAATAGATAGTTCGGTGCTTGAACCTGACAAAGCAGACTGTCGATTTTAAATAAATGATAAATGGGTTGTACTTGTATAGCGCTTTTCTACCTTCAAGGTACTCAAAGCGCTTTGACACTACTTCCACATTTACCCATTCACACACACATTCACACACTGATGGAGAGAGCTGCCATGCAAGGCGCTAACCAGCACCCATCAGGAGCAAGGGTGAAGTGTCTTGCTCAGGACATAACGGACGTGACGAGGTTGGTACTAAGTGGGGATTGAACCAGGGACCCACGGGTTGCGCACGGCCACTCTCCCACTGCGCCACGCCGTCCCAGTAAAAACGTTACAATTACAAAATTTTACTGTAAAATAAAGTGGGGATTTTTCTTTTTTTGTACATTTTACGGTAAATGGAAAAACAGTACTACTGTTTTTTGGGTGGGTGGCGGGGGGGTTTACGGAAAAAGCTAGCAGCTCAGTTGCCAGACTTTTTGTGTTAAATGTACATTGTTTTTTACAACATTATATTTTTAATGGAAAAACAGTACAAAATCTTTTTTTATTCTGGCAACTTAGGAGCCAGTTTTTCTACCGTAAAAACAGATGTATCGTTTTTTTTCATTTACAGTAATACACCGTTAAAAACAACAAACAAAGATTTTAGGGTCAAAAACTGGCAGCTCAGTCAACAGAATGCTAAAGCAAAAAACAGTAGTAGTTGTTTTCAATTTAAAGTCATATGCTGTAAAGAACAACATGAAATGTATTGTCATTTTTATTAATTTGATGGGTCATTTGCTGTAAAGTTAAGTATTTTATTTAGACAAAAACATGTTTGGAAAGTATAATATGTTGTAATATTTGTTGCAATAATGCATAATATTAACGTTTAAAAGGCATGCAATTTCAAGCAGTACATGTATTTTTTCTGTCAAAATGAAAAAAATCAACTAAATTTAGTGAGAAAATATTAAACATTTTATTGACACATATCATTTCCAGGTGTTTGCCAGATAAAATTATGTCGCGGGCCTTGAGTTTGATACCTGTGGTATAGGTAGTTTTTTCATACCATGTAGTTATTTTTCCAATTCAGGTTATGTTTTACTGAGAGTCCACACAATGATGAAAATATGTTGTAGTGGTTTGTGTTGTGGTTTGTGCAGCCCTTTGAGACATTAGTGATTTAGGGCTATATAAGTAAACATTGATTGATTGATTGAAATGGATCAGTAAGTGTGATTAAGACTTTTTTTTTTAATCATTTGTGACAATCTGTTGATTATTTGTATTTATTATAATAATATTGTTTATATTCTATTTTTTTTCCCCAAATATATTCATTGATGTTTTTTGCTATAAAATGTTGACGTTGTATAACAGATCCCTGTATTTTATTTTTATTTTTACAAACTTAATGGCTGGCTCACATCGTGGTCACTCCGTGATCACGTACGACCGCCAGACACTTCTGGATGTGGACACATCGGGCCGTTTTGGACCGATAGACACTTGCGTGCTAGACTTGCTAACTAGCACGGGAATACATCGGCGGCTACATCCAGCGGCCTGTGAAGCAGCGGAGTCTAGTAGCAGCGGGGGCCGTCTACGGAGCAGACGCCAGCGGTGTGATCGGAAACGCGGATGCCGAGCGGGGCTAAAAACAAAGCAGAAGGCTAATCCCCACAGAACACCACTTTCCTCCATCCCGAAGACGGATTTAGATGGAAAATGCGAGACTACTGGTCTGGGTAAGGAGTCTGTTAAATTAGAACAAGTTTTTTCTGCTTTGAGTGTTTCAGAGTTGGACATGTGTTTTACTGAGGTGGCTAACTATGATGCGTGCAGTTTATCAAAGCAACAAACAAACAATCGGAAAATCCCCGTTACTGAGGTGGCTAACCATGATGCGTGCAGTTTATCAAAGCAACAATCAAACAATCGGAAAATTCCTGTCGTATCAATTCCTAGATATGGTAGTAACTATACTAAATGCACTGGGCATAATAAACACAACATTATTAATATTGCTACTACGGATAATTTGATCAAAAACTCCCTAAAACAGCCCACTACCTATAATATAGGTTTTTTAAACATAAGATCATTGTCTCCTAAAACGTTGTTAGTTAATGATATTATCAGAGACAACAATCTTAACGTCATCGGTCTCAGCGAAACCTGGCTTAAACCAAACGACTTTTTTGCGCTAAATGAGGCATGTCCTCCTAACTTTACACATGCGCATATTGCCCGTCCGCTCAAAAGGGGTGGGGGGGTTGCACTAATATACAACGAAAACTTTAACCTTAGTCCTAACATAAATAATAAATATAAATCGTTTGAGGTGCTTACTATGAGGTCTGCCACACCGCTGCCTCTACACCTGGCTGTTATCTACCGCCCCCCAGGGCCCTATTCGGACTTTATTAATGAATTCTCAGAGTTCGTTGCTGATCTAGTGACACACGCCGATAATATAATCATAATGGGGGACTTTAATATCCATATGAATACCCCATCGGACCCACCGTGCGTAGCGCTCCAGACTGTAATTGATAGCTGTGGTCTCACACAAATAATAAATGAACCCACGCATCGCAACGGTAATACGATAGACCTAGTGCTTGTCAGGGGCATCAACGTTTCCAAAGTTACGATACTCCCGTATACTAAAGTATTGTCTGATCATTACCTTATAAAATTCGAGGTTCAGACGCATGTTCGTCAAACTAATAATAATAATAACTGCTATAGCAGCCGCAACATTAATACAGCCACAACGACAACTCTTGCTGACCTACTGCCCTCGGTAATGGCACCATTCCCAAAGTATGTGGGCTCTATTGATAACCTCACTAACAACTTTAACGACGCCCTGCGCGAAACCATTGATAACATAGCACCGCTAAAGTTAAAAAAGGCTCCAAAAAAGCGCACCCCGTGGTTTACAGAAGACACTAGAGCTCAGAAATTATTATGTAGAAAGCTGGAACGCAAATGGCGCACGACTAAACTTGAGGTGCACCATCAAGCATGGAGTGATGGTTTAATAACTTATAAACGCATGCTTACCTTAGCTAAAACTAAATATTACTCAAATCTCATCCACCGTAATAAAAACGATCCTAAATTTTTGTTTAGTACGGTAGCATCGCTAACCCAACAAGGGACTCCTTCCAGTAGCTCAACCCACTCAGCTGATGACTTTATGCAATTCTTTAGTAAGAAAATTGAAGTCATTAGAAAGGAGATTAAAGACAATGCGTCCCAGCTACAACGGGGTTCTATTAACACTGACACGATTGTATATACGGCGGATACTGCCCTCCAAAATACTTTCTCTCGTTTTGAGGAAATAACATTAGAGGAATTGTTACAACGTGTAAATGGAATAAAACAGACAACATGTTTACTTGACCCTCTTCCTGGGAAACTGATCAAGGAGCTCTTTGTATTATTAGGTCCATCAGTGCTAAATATTATAAACTTATCACTCTCCTCGGGCACTGTTCCCCTAGCATTCAAAAAAGCGGTTATTCATCCTCTTCTTAAAAGACCTAACCTCGATCCTGACCTCATGGTAAACTACCGACCGGTGTCTCACCTTCCCTTTATTTCAAAAATCCTTGAAAAAATTGTTGCGGAGCAGTTAAATGAACACTTAGCGTCTAACAATCTATGTGAAACCTTTCAATCCGGTTTCAGGGCAAATCACTCCACGGAGACAGCCCTCGCAAAAATGACTAATGATCTATTGCTAACGATGGATTCTGATGCGTCATCTATGTTGCTGCTCCTCGATCTTAGCGCTGCTTTCGATACCGTCGATCATAATATTTTATTAGAACGTATCAAAACACGAATTGGTATGTCAGACTTAGCCCTGTCTTGGTTTAACTCTTATCTTACTGATAGGATGCAGTGTGTCTCCCATAACAATGTGACCTCGGACTACGATAAGGTAACGTGTGGAGTTCCCCAGGGTTCGGTCCTTGGCCCTGCACTCTTCAGCATCTACATGCTGCCGCTAGGTGACATCATACGCAAATACGGTATTAGCTTTCACTGTTATGCTGATGACACCCAACTCTACATGCCCCTAAAGCTGACCAACACGCCGGATTGTAGTCAGCTGGAGGCGTGTCTTAATGAAATTAAACAATGGATGTCCGCTAACTTTTTGCAACTCAACGCCAAAAAAACGGAAATGCTGATTATCGGTCCTGCTAGACACCGAACTCTATTTAATAATACAACTCTAACATTTGACAACCAAACAATTAAACAAGGCGACACGGTAAAGAATCTGGGTGTTATCTTCGACCCAACTCTCTCCTTTGAGGCACACATTAAAAGCGTTACTAAAACGGCCTTCTTTCATCTCCGTAATATCGCTAAAATTCGCTCCATTCTGTCCACTAAAGACGCTGAGATCATTATCCATGCGTTTGTTACGTCTCGCCTCGACTACTGTAACGTATTATTTTCGGGTCTCCCCATGTCTAGCATTAAAAGATTACAGTTGGTACAAAATGCGGCTGCTAGACTTTTGACAAGAACAAGAAAGTTTGATCACATTACGCCTGTACTGGCTCACCTGCACTGGCTTCCTGTGCACTTAAGATGTGACTTTAAGGTTTTACTACTTACGTATAAAATACTACACGGTCTAGCTCCATCTTATCTTGCCGATTGTATTGTACCATATGTCCCGGCAAGAAATCTGCGTTCAAAGGACTCCGGCTTATTAGTGATTCCCAAAGCCCAAAAAAAGTCTGCGGGCTATAGAGCATTTTCCGTTCGGGCTCCAGTACTCTGGAATGCCCTCCCGGTAACAGTTCGCGATGCCACCTCAGTAGAAGCATTTAAGTCTCACCTTAAAACTCATTTGTATACTCTAGCCTTTAAATAGACTCCCTTTTTAGACCAGTTGATCTGCCGTTTCTTTTCTTTTTCTTCTATGTCCCACTCTCCCGTGTGGAGGGGGTCCGGTCCGATCCGGTGGCCATGTACTGCTCGCCTGTGTATCGGCTGGGGACATCTCTGCGCTGCTGGTCCGCCTACGCTTGGGATGGTTTCCTGCTGGCTCCGCTGTGAACGGGACTCTCGCTGCTGTGTCTTGGATCCTCTTTGGACTGGACTCTCGCGACTGTGTTGTATCCATTGTGGATTGAACTTTCACAGTATCATGTTAGATCCGCTCGACATCCATTGCTTTCCTCCTCTCTAAGGTTCTCATAGTCATCATTGTCACCGACGTCCCACTGGGTCATTATTGTCACCAATGTCCCACTGGGTGTGAGTTTTCCTACCGAGGATGTCGTGGTGGTTTGTGCAGCCCTTTGAGACACTAGTGATTTAGGGCTATATAAGTAAACATTGATTGATTTATAGTGGGTAAAAAAATGAAATAAAATATGTATTTGTTTGGAAAAAGATTAGTCTCTTGTGGTCAAATCTTTATTTTCTTGCTGCACAATTTTTTTAATTACAAAAATATTGTAAATGTGAAAAAATGTATTTAAAAAAATGTGATTGGTAATAATGCGTATGTTGTTTTGTATAAAATCCATGTAAAATAATTAAATGTGCATTTATTTAATGATGGCTAATCATTTAACATAATATTTCAGGTTATCTTTTGGAGGAAATCCCACAGATTAAAGTAAAATCATAAAAAATTATCTTCAAATATGAATATATATATTTTGAAAAAGCCTCAATATTTTAAGGGGGGATAAAAAAATGTTTATCATGTTTTTGTCAGATCTCATCAGTTAAAAAAAGCTGTATGTATGCAGTGTTGGGATCCAAACACATCTGAGCAACATAGAAACTATGTCACATGTCAACATTCAGGATAGAATTGGGCTGGGATTCAGCAAGTTTCTTCCCACTGTGATTCTTGTTTCTTAGAAGCAGCCAAAGGAAAGAAAAAAAAAATAATACTAAAGTCCTTGAAAGAAAGTTTAGGGGACCAACTGTGCCCAAGGAACGATAAAGCCAGTGGGCCCAGGCTTTGTGAACACAGGGGAGTAAGGAGACAAACAAAGAAGTGTCTTTGTTATGACTTTCTTTCTTCCGGCTCCACACATTTGAAATGATTGTTTAAAGGAAAATGTTATTAAAATTGCAGAGCTGTCTTACATCGTAGCCCCAGGAGAAGACCGAGCTCCTCTCGGTGGAGACGCCTGTGCCGGTTGAGCTGTGGATGCCCGACCAGGATTGGCTGGAGGCCACCGAGATGACCGTGGGACAGTCAGAGGGGCTGGAGGCACAGGATGTCTCAGAACTAAACAAACATGAAACAGATTTAATAACTAAAGTGTATACTAGGCAAATACACCTTTACATACCGGGAAGTGTTCAGACCTCTTTAAATTGATCCTTCTTTGTTTGATCGCAGCAATTTGCTAAAATCAAAAACCTTCCATTTAATTTCTCATTAATGTACACTCAGCACCGACATTTTTGCTATTTTTTTTATAAAATTAAAACTGAAATATCACATGGTTATAAGTATTTAGACCCTTAGAAGCACCCTTTTGAGCGAGTACAGCAGTGAATCTTTTTGGGATTGTGCAACAGATTTTTTACACCTGGATTTGGGGATCTTCTGGCAGTCTTCCTTGCAGATTGTCTCCAGTTCTGTCAGTTCGGATGTTGAACAGCCGTTTTCAGGTCTCTACAGAGATGCTCAATTGGGTTTAGGTCAGGGGTCACCAACCTTTTTGAAACAGAGACCTACTTCTTGGGTACTGATTAATGCAAAGGGCTACCAGTTTGATACACACTTAAATAAATTGCCAGAAATAGCCAATTTGATCAATTTACCTTTAACTCTATGTTATTATTAATAATGAATGATATTTATCTTTGTGGAAACATTGATCACCTTAATGATTTCTCACAATAAATATATATTTTTGATATGTTTTAAATAGGTTAAAATCCAATCTGCACTTTGTTAGAATATATATCAAATTGGACCAAGCTATATTTCTAACAAAGACAAATCATTATTTCTTCTAGATTTTCCAGAACAAAAATTTTAAAAGACATTCAAAATACTTTGAAATAAGATTTAAATTTGATTCTACAGATTTTCTAGATTTGCCAGAATATTTTTTTTTAAATTTTAATCATAATAAGTTTGAAGAAATATTTCACAAATATTCTCCGTCGAAAAAACAGAAGCTAAAATGAAGAATTAAATTAAAATGTATTTATTATTCTTTACAATAATAAAAAAAAAATTTACTTGAACATTGATAACAAGTTTGAGGAAATATTTCACAAATATTCTTTGTCGAAAAAACAGAAGCTGAAATAAAGAATTAAATTAAAATGTTTTTATTATTCTCTACAATAAAAAAAATTGTCAGGAAAGAAGAGGAAGGAATTTAAAAGGTAAAAAGGTATACGTGTTTAAAAATCCTAAAATCATTTTTAAGGTTGTATTTTTTCTCTAAAATTGTCTTTCTGAAAGTTATAAGAAGCAAAGTAATTAATTCATTTAAACAAGTGAAGACCAAGTCTTTAAAATATTTTCTTGGATTTTCAAATTCTATTTGAGTTTTGTCTCTCTTAGAATTAAAAATGTCGAGCAAAGCAAGACCAGCTTGCTAGTAAATAAATAACATTTAAAAAATAGAGGCAGCTCACTGGTAAGTGCTGCTATTTGAGCTATTTTTAGAACAGGCCAGCGGGCGACACATCTAGTCCTTACGGGCTACCTGGTGCTACCGCGTTGGTGACCCCTGGTTTAGGTCAATGCTCTGGCTGTGCCAGTCAAAAATGGTCACAGAGTTGTTCCTGAGCCACTACTTTGTTATTTTAGCTGTGTGCTTAGCGTCATTGCCTTGTTGGAAGATGAAGCTTCGGTCCAGTCTGAAGTCCTGAGTACACCGGAAGAGGTTTTCTTCCAGGATATCTGTCTTTTCTTCAATTGCAATCAGTCATTCTGCCCCAAACGCTGAAAAACACCCCCAAAGCATGATGCTACCACCACCATTATTCACTTGTGGGATTGTATTGGGAGGTGACAAGCAGCCTCATCAGACCAGAGAATCTTATTTCTCATAGTCTGGGAGTCCTTCATGGGTTTTTTGGCAAACTGTATGCGGGCTTTCCTAGGTCTTGCACTAATAGAGACTTCTGTCAGGCCATTCTGCCATAAATCCTCGACTGGTGGAGGGCTTCAGTAAAGGTGACTTTGCAGAACTGTTCTCCCATCTTCCTACAGCAACTCTGGACCTCAACCAAGTGTTATTTTGCTTCTTCTTCACCTCTCTCACCATTGCGGCCAGGTCTAGGAAGGGTTGTGGCCGTCCCAAACTATTTCTATTTAAGGATTATGGAGGCCACTGTGCTAATAGGAACCTTGAGTCCTGCAGAATTCTTTGTGTAACCTTGGCCAGACCTGTGCCTTGCCACCATTCTGTGTCTGAGATCCTTGGGCAGTTCCTTCCACCTCATGATTCTCGTTTTCTCCAACATGCACTGTGAGCTGTAAAGTCTTATATAGACAGGAGTGTGCCTTTCCTATTCAAGTCCAATAAATAAATTTCAGAATAATTGTATCTAAGTTATCACAAAACTCTGTGTTTCAGTGAGTTCCCGGCGAGCAGACAAAAGCTGTCTTTGATCTTACCAATAAAAAGGCTTGTAAAACGCCACTGTGTAGGATACGAAGCGACATGAAGGTGTCGGTTTCTTTGATTTGTTGTAATCCACAGGAAGATTTTGTCTCGACCCGAGATGTACAAAGCGGAGAGGAAGCAGGACCTGACCCACATGAGGCACCTTTTCTTTGAACTCTAAGCCGCAACTGTAACCAAAGGCAACGGCTGCTTTTAGAAAAAGCTCTTGCCATGTAATCAGGTAAAGTCCAAATAAAAGAGGAGGCGTACAATCTTTCGTCAGAGCTTGGTGGAAGACTGTACAAAGACTACAGCCCAGATGTTTCTCCTCAATGAGCTAAATCGAATTCTGTCTCTGTTTAATTCCTTGCTTCTTGTCTGTTTAATAGATGTCATCAGTGTTTGAACCTGACAATAAACACAGCTAGACTCCAATGAAGGAGGATCGAAAAAATGGGCAGCATGTGAGTTAAACATGTGCGTCATAGCAAAGGGTCTGAATACTTATGACCATGTGATATTTCAGTTTGTCTTTTTGTAAATTTGCTAACATTTCTGTTTTTTTTTTCTGTCAATATGGGGTGCTGAGTGTACATTAAAGAGAAATGAAATGAACTTTTTTTATTTTAGCAAATGGCTACAATGAAACAAAGAGTGAAAAATATAAAGTGGTCTGAATACATTCCGTACCCACAGTATAAGGAAAAGGGTGGTCTTGGTAACAGAACTAAAAATAGACACACTTTCCAGGTGGAACATTGCAATAGGATATTCTAACAGCCGGTCTTCATTATTCATTCTTTGAGCTCTACACCTGAATGAGGCGATGTGATAGCAATTAATCTGCCATGTACAAACCACAAAATCTGTGAAAATGTCACATTGTATATTCAATTGAATAGACTGCAAAGACAAGATATTTAACATTCGAAGTGAAAAACTTGTTTTTTTTTGTGCAAATATGAGCTCATTTGAATTAGATCCCTGCAACATGTTTCAAAAAATATGGCACTTGTGGCAAAAAAGACTGAGAAAGTTGTGGAATGCTCATCAAATACTTATTTGGAACGTCCCACATGTGTGCAGGCTAATTTGGAACAGGTGGGTGCCATGATTGGCTATAAAAGCAGCTTCCATGAAATGCTCAGTAATTCACAAACAAGGATGGGACGAGGGTCACCACTTTTCCTGAGCAAATTGTCCAACAGTTTAAGAACATTTCTCAAGCAGCTATTGCAAGGAATTTAGGGATTTCACCATCTAGGCTCCGTAATATCATCAAAATGTTCAGAGAATCTGGAGAAATCACTGCACGTAATCACTGCACATTGAATGCCCGTGAGCTTCGATCTCTCAGGCGGTATTGCATCCAAAAGTGACATCAGTGTGTAAAGGAACCGTTCAGTGCGACATCTGTAAGTGCAAGTTAAAACTATACTGTCTATACTTTATCAACAACACCCAGAAACGCCGCTGGCTTCGCTGGTCCCAAGCTTATCTAAGATGGACTGTTTTGTAAAAGTGTTCTGTGGTCTGACGAGTCTGCATTTCAAATTACTTTTAGAAACTGTGGACGTTGTGTCCTCCGGAATTAAGAGAAAAAGAACCACCCGGATTCTTATAGGGGCAAAGTTCAAAAAACAGCATCTGTGATGGTATGGAGGTGTATTAGTGCTCAAGGCATGGGTAACTTACACATCTGTGAAGGCACCATTAATGCTGAAAGGTATTGATTGATTGATTGATTGATACTTTTATTAGTAGATTGCACAGTTCAGTACATATTCCGTACAATTGACCACTAAATGGTAACACCAGAATAAGTTTTTCAACTTGTTTAAGTCGGGGTCCACGCTAAGCAATTCATGGTACAAATATATATTATCAGCATAATACAGTCATCACACAGGTTAATCATCATAGTATGTACATTGAATTATTTACATTATTAACAATCCGGCGGGTGGGATGAGGAGCTTTGGTTGATATCAGAACTTCAGTCATCAACAATTGCATCAACAGAGAAATGTGGACATTGAAGCAGTGTAGGTCTTATTTAGTAGGATATGTACAGCCAGCAGAGAACATAGTGAGTTCAGAAAGCATAAGAGCAAGTACAGTATATACATTAGAAGTACATTTGATTATTTACATTAGGTTGTTTGTAATCCGGGGAGATGGGATGTGAATGGAGGAGGGTATTAGTAAAGTGTTGAAGTTGCCTGGAGGTGTTGTTTTAGAGCGGTTTTGAAGGAATATAGAGATGCACTTACTTTTATACATACAGCTTTTGGAGCAACATATGTTGCCATCCAAGCAACGTCATCATGGACGCCCCTATTTATTTCAGCAAGACGATGCCAAGCCACGTGTTACACCAGCCTGGCTTCATCGTAAAAGAGTGCGGATAATACACTGGCCTGCCTGTAGTCCAGACCTGTCTCCCATTGGTAATGTGTGGTGCAATATGAAGGCTCAAATATGAGAAGGGAGACTGTTGAATAACTTACGCCAGTGGTTCTCAAATGGGGGTACGTGAGAATTTTTTAAAATATTCTACAAATATCAATAATTCAAAAATCCTTTATAAATATATTTATTGAATAATACTTCAACAAAATATGAATGTAAGTTCATAAACTGTGAAAAACAAATGCAACAATGCAATATTCAGTGTTGACAGCCAGATTTTTTGTGGACATGTTCCATAAATATTGATGTTAAAGATTTCTTCTTTTGTGAAGAAATGTTTGGAATTAAGTTGATGAATCCAGATGGATCTCTATTACAATCCCCAAAGAGGGCAATTTAAGTTGATGATTACTTCTATGTGTAAAATTTTGTATTTATAATTGAATCATTTGTTTATTTGTCAACAAGTTTTTAGTCATTTTTATATGTTTTTTTTTCCAAATAGTTCAAGAAAAACCACTACCAATAAGCAATATTTTGCACTGTTATACAATTTAATAAATCAGAAACTGATGACATAGTGCTGTATTTTGCTTCTTTATCTTTTTTTTCAACCAAAAATGCTTCGCTCTGATTAGGGGGTACTTGAATTAAAAACATTTTCTCAGGGGGTATATCACTGAAAAAATGTTGGGAACCACTGACTTACACTGTAAATCAAACAAGAATGGGAAATAATTCCACTTCAAAATTGTGTCTCCTCAGTTCCCAAATGTTTGCTGAGTCTTGTTAAAAGGAAAGGCCATTTAACACCGTGGTAAAAATGCCTTTTTTGCAATGTGTTGCTGCCATTAAATTTTAAGTTCATGATTATTTGCACAAAAAAAAAAGAAGTTTCTCAGTGTGAACATGAAATATCTTGTCTTTGCAGTCTATTCAATTGAATATAAGTTGAAAAGGATTTGTTATGTTCTCTTTTTATTTACCATTTACACAACGTGACAACTTCACTGCTTTTGAGTTTTGTACTATAACACTATATTCCAAGAAGCTGCAACTTCACCAACGTTTGTGTTTGATTCCCTATACGGTGTTTGTGGATGAGAGAGAAAAAAAAGGCACATTTACCCATGGCGGATGGCAATGAATTCCTCCACATCCTGGAGGGCGCACGGGGAGTTTGGGGTGTCTGCTTCCTCGGGGGGAGGGTGGTGGTTGAGGCTGCTGTGAGACAACCCACGGCTGCTCAAACACACATTAATGACCACAAACTCATTTTTCGACAGGCTTGAATCAGATGCTTTTAAAACAATACGATGAACGTATCTGGAGAAAACTAAGCCAGTGTTGTCATGGCAACCCACAGATACCAGTACCTTTGTACCATGATGAAATAAGCCCTTTTAAAAAGGTAATGTTTTGGTTGTTTCTGGCAGTTATGTGAAACGTCAATTGTGACGACAGGTGTCTCTTCCGTCCCCCTGATCAAATAATTAGAAACCTTAGTGTAATGAAGTACAAACCCTGTTTCCATATGAGTTGGGAAATTGTATTACATATAAATACCGACAAAAAACCGACATTTGTGTGTAAAGGATATCACCACATGGGCTCAGGAACACTTCATAATACCACTGTCAGTAACTACAGTTGGTCACTACATCTGTAAGTGCAAGTTAAAACTCTACTATGCAAAGCGAAAGCCATTTATCAACAACACCCAGGAATGCCGCAGGCTTCGCTGGGCCCGAGCTCATCTAAGATGGACTGATGCAAAGTGGAAAGGTGTTCTGTGGTCTGACGAGTCCACATTTCAAGTTATATTTGGAAACTGGACGTGGTGTCCTCTGGAACAAAGAGGAAAATAACCATCCGAATTGTTATAGGCGCGTAGTTCAAAAGCCTGCATCTGTGATGCTATGGGGGTGCATTATTATCCAAGGCATGGGTAACTTACACATCTGTGAAGGCACCATTAATGCTGAATGTTCCATACAGGTTTTGGAACAACATATGCTGCCATCCAAGCAACGTTATCATGGACGCCCCTGCTTATTTCAACAAGTCAATGCCAAACCATGTGTTATGGCAGCGTGGTTTCGTAGGAAAATAGTGCGGGTTCTTTCCTGGCCCGCCTGTCTCCCATCGAAAATGTGTGGCGCATTAGGAAGCGTATAATATGACACCGGAGACCCCGGACTGTTGAACGACTGAAGCTCTACATAAAACAAGAATGGGAAAGAATTCCCCTTTCAAAGCTTCAACAATTACTTTCCTCAGTTCCCAAACACTTATTGAGTGTTGTTAAAAGAAAAGGTGATGTAACACAGTGGTGAACATGCCCTTTCCGAACTACGTTGGCACGTGTTGCAGCCATGAAATTCTAAGTTAATTATTATTTGCAAAAAAAAATAAAGTGTATGAGTTTGAACATCAAATATCTTGTCCTTGTAGTGCATTCAACTGAATGTGGGTTGAAAAAAATTTGCAAATCCTTGTATTCTGTTTATATTTACATCTAACACAATTTCCCAACGCATATGGAAACGGGGTTTGGAGTTAAGGTGTGCCTAATGTTGTGACCTGGAGACAATGGTGTGCCTAATGTTGTGACCTAGAGGCAATATTGGCTCGGTACTCACATCTCCAGCGTGTGCGACACCGGTCTCCTGTTGTAGCGTGAAATCATCCTCCTTCCCTCGCTCAAACCCTCCCCATCCCCGCATGTTGAACCCACGGAGAACACTTTAAACGCAATAACATTTCCACCGGCGTCACAAATGTTGCTAACGCGGCTGCGTGCTGAAGGTTAGCTGACACGAACCCTCGCCGGAGCATCGCTACTCCCTCAACAACACACTTCCTAACATTTGTACGTTGTCGAGGCAGCCACCCGTTTAGTGGTTTTATCCAGAAAATACTCTCAAGATGGCTTAAGTTGACTGTTTTGAGCGGCTATGCTACACACAACAACACAACTGTCATGGTTACTCACGCCGCCTCTTTACCGCTAAGCATTATGGGAAAATGAGTTCGAATAGCAGCATGTTACGGTCAAGTTGTAAAATAAAACACTACAACTCCCAGTATACATTGCAACGACCGGAGTGCGCTTCTGACATGGTCCGTCTTCCGTTTGTGGAAAGTTCCCGTTACCGGATTTGAACCCTGAAGTAAAATAATTTTCATCCTTCATGAAAATATTAAATACATTTAAATTTAAGATGAAATATATTTTTTTTGTGTCATTTACGGAGCTATATAATTATCTATACAAAGAGTTAAAAAGCTGTAAGAATATCTTTGAATTTAAAAAGAGTTATAAAAAGAGAAAACTGGAATTATATCAAACTGAATTTTGATTTAGATTGGACGTTTCATTGTAAATGGCTTAAAGGAAATTTAAAAAGTATGTTGGAGTTCGGGTGTTGGTGGAGGGAACAGTTATAAAGGCCATCCATCCATCCATCTTCTTCCGCTTATCCGAGGTCGGGTCGCGGGGGCAACAGCCTAAGCAGGGAAACCCAGACTTCCCTCTCTCCAGCCATTTCGTCTAGCTCTTCCCGGGGGATCCCGAGGCGTTCCCAGGCCAGCCGGGAGACATAGTCCTCCCAACGTGTCCTGGGTCTTCCCCGTGGCCTCCTACTTGTTGGATGTGCCCTAAACACCTCCCTAGGGAGGCGTTTGGGTGGCATCCTGACCAGATGCCTGGACCACCTCATCTGGCTCCTCTTGATGTGAAGGAGCAGCGGCTTTACTTTGAGTTCCTCCCAGATGGCAGAGCTTCTCACCCTATCTCTAAGGGAGAGCCCCGCCACATGGCGGAGGAAACTCATTTCGGCCGCTTGTACCCGTGATCTTATCCTTTCGGTCATGACCCAAAGCTCATGACCATAGGTGAGGATGGGAACGTAGATCGACCGGTAAATTGAGAGCTTTGCCTTCCGGCTCAGCTCCTTCTTCACCACAACGGATCGGTACAACGTCCGCATTACTGAAGACGCCGCACCGATCCGCCTGTCGATCTCACAATCCACTCTTCCCCCACTCGTGAACAAGACTCCTAGGTACTTGAACTCCTCCACTTGGGGCAGGGTCTCCTCCCCAACCCGGAAATGGCACTACACCCTTTTCCGGGCGAGAACCATGGACTCGGACTTGGAGGTGCTGATTCTCATTCCGGTCGCTTCACACTCGGCTGCGAACCGATCCAGTGAGAGCTGAAGATTCCGGTCAGATGAAGGTTTGTCATAGTCATCATTGTCACTGGCGTCCCACTGGATGTGAATTCTCCCTGCCCACTGGGTGTGAGTTTTCCTTGCCCTTTTGTGGGTTCTTCCGAGGATGTCGTAGTCGTAATGGTTTGTGCAGTCCTTTGAGACATTTGTGATTCAGGGCTATATAAATAAACGTTGATTGATTGATTGATCATCTGCAAAAAGCAGAGACCTAATCCTGCGGTCACCAAACCGGAACCCCTCAACGCCTTGGCTGCGCCTAAAAATTCTGTCCATAGAAGTTATGAACAGAATCGGTGACAAAGTTATAAAGTCATCTAAAATAATTTGTGTTAAAAAGGGGGGAGATAAATATAAGAATATTATTCTTCCAGCTGCTCCTTTCGGATCATGGAAATGTATAAGAAACAAACAAACAATGAAAGTGTCACTTGTACGTGGTTTTTGTATTTGCATTTTCGTGGAAGGAATAAAAATAAATGATGATAATCTAGGAACGAATCATCTTTCTAATTTGAACAGCCGAGCAGGATTATGAGAAAGACCAAAAACATTGAGAAATGGCGTGACACTGACCAAAAAATATTTTATTTTAGTTTAGTTTATTATTTCTTTGGTCAGTGGTCAACAAAATAAACAAACAGTTTTACAAAAACAAACAGTTGTACATTCATAAATTGAAAATGTTGCAGACTGAAATGGTTTAGGCTGAAGTTGAACACTTATTGTGCTTATCTCTATAAACCAGGGGTCTCAAACTCAATTTACCTGGGGGCCACTGGATGCAGAGTCTGGGTGAGGCTGGGCCGGAAGAAAAGATTTCTTAAAAAATGTGTTTTTGTCTGTGCAAATAAGACATGTCGGGGTGCCCCAGTGCTCAACAAAGAAATATTTCATCTCCCACTTTTCCTGTAATTGTCTTTGCTCATCACAAACCTTTATCTTCACTTCAAGACATGACATGTTTGGGGTTGTGGAATATATTTGTATTCAGCCAATGCACGGAGAATGTCATTTCCGCAATGTGTGTCGTTCCCCTTTTCCTCCCTACAGCAACGCGGCGGACGGCAGATAATAAGAAAACCCTCATCTCCATGGCAACGTCTCTGTCGCTTTAACTCATTTGCCGCTTTTCCACTAACGCAGAGGTAGGCAACCCAGAATGTTGAAAGAGCCATTTTGGAGCCAAATAACACAACGCTGTCAAGCGACATTCATATAAAACTCGCGGGCCGCACTAACATTAAACTTTCATATAAAGGTGGGCGCTACAAAATAACGTCTCGTGGGCCGCGTGTCTGAGACCCAACTATAAAAATTGTCAAATACAAGATGAGCTTCCAAAAAATATGACATTTCCTTTGCACAACATATTATAAATACACCTTGTACACAACACAAAGACTGTTCGATTATATACACAGTAAAGACATGTGAACTATCCTTTTACACGTGTTAATTAAACCTTTGTACCAAGAATATACTCTATACACGAACAATTATAATTCCATTATTATTTATATATCACATTTAGATTGCAATTAACATTTATTATAGTATTAACTACTTTGTTGATACAAGAGTGATATATTTCCAAGACATTTGTCCTAAAGTGTTTTTAAATGTGTGAATATTTAACATCACTTTCCACATTTATTGAAATACTTTAATCTTCAATGAAATATAGGGATCATGGGAAATGTAGTTCGAGTAGCAGCGTGTTACCATTTAAGTGATAGTTAAAAACTACTACTCCCAGTGTGCATTGCAACAACAGGAGTCCGTCTTCCGTTTGTGGAAAGTTGCTGCTACCGGATTTGGACCCAGGGGTAAAATTATTTCCATCCTTCTTGATAAAATTATTATTTTTTAAGATTAAAATCTATTTTTTGATTGCTTTATGTGTCATTTACGGAGCTAGAGTATTGGCATAATGTAGGAACGAATTATGTTTCTAAATTGAACAGCCGAGCAGAATAAGAAGAAAGACCAAAAACATTGAGAAAAAGATTTAACATCCTTTTCTACATTTATTGAAATAGCTTAATCTTTATTGAAAAATAGGCATCATGGGAAAAGTAGTTCATTAGCACCATGTTACCACTCAAGTCGTAGGAAAACACTACTACTCCCAGCGTGCATTGCAACAAGAGCGCGCTTCTGACATATTCCGTGTTCCGTTTGTGGAAAGTTCCTTCTAGCGGATTTGGACCCTGAGGTAAACATTTATCCATCCTTCATGAAAAAAATACATAAATAAAGTTTAAGATCAAATATATTTATTTTTACTGTTTTCTGTGATATTTACGGAGCTATAGTCCTGGTATGATGTAGGAACGAATTATGTTTGTAATTTAAACAGCCGAGCATAGTTAGGAGTAGGACCAAAAACATTGAGAAACGTGACAGCGACGTAAACATATTTAACATCACTTTCCACATTTATTGAAATACCTTCATCTTTAAGGAAATATAGGCCTACAAACGTACAAAGGTAAGGTTTTTCCATAATACAAAGAGACTTCATCGGTGGATAATTGTTTTAGTTAATGTATTCTTTTTTATCTATTTATCTTAGTTATGTTTAATATGTGTCTTTATGAATTTGCACTAAATAACTTTGCTTGCAATTTTGTTGTACAAACCTCGTTTCCATTTGATTTGGGAAATGGTGTTAGATGTAAATATAAACGGAATACAATGATTTCATATTCAGTTGAATATGCTACAAAGACAACATATTTAATGTTCAAACTCATAAACTTTTTTTTTGCAAATAATTATTAACTTTAGAATTTGATGCCAGCAACACGTGACAAAGAAGTTGGGAAAGGTAGCAATAAATACTGATAAAGTTGAGGAATGCTCATCAAACACTTATTTGGAACATCCCACAGGTGTGCAGGCTAATTGGGAACAGGTGGGTACCATGATTGGGTATAAAAACAGCTTCCATGAAATGTTCACTCATTCACAAACAAGGATGGGGTGAGGGTCACCACTTTGTAAGCAAATTGTCGAGCAGTTTTAGAACAACATTTCTCAACGAGCTCTTGCAAGGAATTTAGGCATTTTACCGGTCTGTAAAATCATCAAATGGTTCAAAGAATCTGGAAAAATCACTGCACGTAAGCGATGATATTACGGACCTTTGGTCCCTCAGGCGGTACTGCATCAAAAACCGACATCAGTGTGTAAAGGATATCACCACATGGGCTCAGGAACACTTCATAAAACCAATGTCAGTAACTAAAGTTGGTTGCTACATCTGTAAGTGCAAGTTAAAACTCTGCTATGCAAAGCAAAACCCATTTATCAACAATACCCAGAAACACCGCCGGGCCCGAGATCATCTATGATGGACTGTTGCAAAGTGGAAAAGTGTTCTGTGGTCTGACGAGTCCACATTTCAAATTACATTTGGAAACTGTGGACGTGGTGTCCTCCGGAACAAAGAGGAAAATAACCATCCGGATTGTTATGGGCGCAAAGTTCAAAAGCCAGCAACTGTGATGGAATGGGGGTGTATTAGTTGCCAAGGCATGGGTAACTTACACATCTTTGAAGGCACCATTAATGTTGAAAGGTCCATACAGGTTTTGGAGCAACGTATGTTGTCATCCAAGCAACGTTATCATTGTCTCATTTCAGCAAGACAATGCCAAGCCACGTGTTACAACAGTGTGGCTTCATAGTAAGAGTGCGGGTACTTTCCTGGCCCGCCTGCAGTCCAGACCTGTCTCCCATCGAAAATGTGTGGTGCATTATGAAGCGTAAAATATAACAGCGGAGACCCCTGACTGTTGAATGACTGAAGCTCTACATAAAACAAGAATGGGAAAGAATTCCACTTTCAAAGCTTCAACAATCAGTTTCCTCAGTTCCCAAACGTTTATTGAGTGTTGTTAAAAGAAAAGGTGATGTAACACAGTGGTGAACATGCCCTTTCCCAACTACTTTGGCACGTGTTGCAGCCATGAAATTCTAAGTTAATTATTATTTGCAAAAAAAAAATAAAGTTTATGAGTTTGAACATCAAATATCTTATTTTTGTAGTGCATTCAACTGAATATGGGTTGAAAAGGATTTGCAAATCACTTGATTCCGTTTATATTTACATCCAACACAATTTCCAAACTCATATGGAAACGGGGTTTATACAATGACAATAAAGATCTATTCTAAATGCTGATACCGCACTTAAGTATGAACAGTAATTATTGCATTTTCCAGGGACTGAATTCCATTGTAACAATGGACGAGCTGCAGAGGAGAATGGTACAAGAAGACGCCGTCCACTACAAGCTATTTAGGACCCATCCTGCTGGTTCTACTGCAGACGAGCATCTCTTCCCTCTCGTGGAGGAGATTCTTGCAAAAGTGGCTCCTCTCTCAATGCAATACATCTGGCAGAATCAGCCGTTCAACCTCAAGTATCATCCAGAGGAAGGTAGTGTTTCCCAACAACATGGCTGTCTTGTGAAATATTACACACCCCGGTGATCTGAATACAGTGGGGCAAAAAAGTATTTAGTCAGCCACCGATTGTGCAAGTTCTCCCACTTAAAATGATGACAGAGGTCTGTAATTGTCATCATAGGTACACTTCAACTGTGAGAGACAGAATGTGAAAAAAAAAATCCAGGAATTCACATTGTAGGATTTTTAAAGAATTTATTTGTAAATTATGGTGGAAAATAAGTATTTGGTCAAACATTTAAACCAGGGATGTCAAACTCAAATACAGAGCGGGCCAATATTTAAAACTGAACGAAGCCGCGGGCCGGGGTTGAACAAATTAATCCTTTAATAGGGACCCAAACAAGTTTTGCATTAAATATTGACCAACCAAGGCTTATATAACTTTATAGTGACATGCACAATCGAGTTTTAAATAATAATAATTAAAAAATATCAATGGCATATCAAATAAAATAAAAATACAAATTGAATGCCTCTTTTCGGCGGTGGGGTTGAGGTGGACGGGGTTTGGTTGTAGCGGGGGTGTATATTGTAGCGTCCTGGAAGAGTTAGTGATGCAAGGGGTTCTGGGTATTTGTTCGGTTGTGTTTATGTTGTGTTTATGTTGTTACGATGCGGATGTTCTCCCGAAATGTGTTTGTCATTCTTGTTTGCTGTGGGTTCACAGTGTGGCGTATATTTGTAATAGTGTTAAAGTTGTTTATACGGCCACCCTCAGTGTGATCTAAAGGCTTTTGACCAAGTATGCCTTGCATACACTTGTGTGTGTGTGTGTGTGTGTGTGTGTGTGTGTGTGTGTGTATGAGCCGCATATTTTATGTGAGTGGGCCGGCACCGTGTTTGTATAGAGGAAAAGCGGCCGTTGCGACATGTAGAGTTTGACGAGTTGAGTTTATACCAAAATGGATACATGGATGATACAGCAGAGGATTGGGAGAATATCATGTGGTCAGATGAAACCAAAATAGAGTTTTTTGGTATAAACTCAACTGGTCGTGTTTGGAGGAAGAAGAATACTGAGTTGCATCCCAAGAACACCATACCTACTGTGAAGCATGAGGGTGGAAACATCATGCTTTGGGGCTGTTTTTCTGCTAAGGGGACAGGACGATTGATCCGTGTTAAGGAAAGAATGAATGGGGCCATGTATCGTGAGATCTTGAGCCAAAACCTCCTTCCATCAGTGAGAGCTTTGAATGGTTGACCAAATACTTATTTTCCACCATAATTTACAAATATCAATCAATCAATCAATGTTTACTTATATAGCCCTAAATCACTTGTGTCTCAAAGGGCTGCACAAACCACTACGACATCCTCGGTAGGCCCACATAAGGGTAAGGAAAAATTCCCACCCAATGGGACGTCGGTGACAATGATGACTATGAGAACCTTGGAGAGAAAGAAGAATACTGAGTTGCATCCAAAGAACACCACACCTACTGTGAAGCATGGGGGTGGAAACATCATGCTTTGAGGCTGTTTTTCTGCTAAGGGGACAGGATAAATAATAAATAATTTAAAATTCCTACAATTTGAATTCCTGGATTTTTTCCCCCCATTCTGTCTCTCACAGTTGAAGTGTACCTATGATGAAAATTACAGACCTCTGTCATCATTTTAAGTGGGAAAACTTGCACAATCGGAGTCTAACTAAATACTTTTTTGCCCCACTGTATCTCTCTGTACGTCCAGGAGGTGTCCCGGCTCACATTGGTGGCAGCACCCAGTTTGGCGACAATGTGGAGGATGAATGGTTTATTGTTTATCTCTTGAAGCAAATTACAAAGGCGTTTCCAGCGCTGGCTGCGAGGTGAGGGGGAGAATAAGTGGGAAATGATCTTGTTTTGACTGTTTGATGGATTAGGTGTTTTCTCTTCTTTTAACTGTTGCAGTGTCGAGGACAGCGACGGGGAATTTCTTCTTATTGAAGTAGCTGACTATCTCCCCAAGTGGATAAATCCAGATACAAGCCAGAACAGGGTAGGTGCACATCTACCGTAGTACATATATCCTTTTTCATACATGTTGCACATACTGTACAGTGTAGGTCAAAGGTTTTGGACACACCTTCTCCTCTTTCAATGTGTTTTCTTTATATTCACGACTATTTACATTGTAGATCAGGGGTCACCAACGCAGGCACCAGGTCGCCCGTAAGGACCAGATTTTTAGAACAGGCCCGCTGGCCTGTTCTAAAAATAACTCAAATAGCAGCACTTACCAGTGAGCTGCCTCTATTTTTTAAATTATATTTATTTACTAGCAAGCTGGTCTCGCTTTGCTCGACATTTTTAATTCTAAGAGAGACAAAACTCAAATAGAATTTGAAAATCCAAGAAAATATTTTAAAGGCTTGGTCTTCACTTGTTTAAATAAATTCATTTATTTTTTTACTTTGCTTCTTATAACTTTCAGAAAGACAATTTTTGAGAAAAAATACAACTTTTAAAATTATTTTAGGATTTTTAAACACATATACCTTTTTACCTTTTAAACTCCTTCCTCTTCTTTCCTGACAATTGAAATCAATGTTCAACTATATTTATTTTTTTATTGTAAAGAATAATAAATACATTTTAATTTAATTCTTCATTTTAGATTCTTTTTTTTCGACGAATAATATTTGTGAAATATTACTTCAAACTTATGATTAAAATTAAAAAAAAATATTCTGGCAAATCTAGAACATCTTTAAAATTAATTATAAATCTTATTTCAAAGTCTTTTGAATTTCTTTTAAAAATTTTGTTCTGGAAAATCTAGAAGAAATAATGATTCATTTTTGTTAAAAATATAGATTGGTCCAATTTGTTATATATTCTAATAAAGTGCAGATTGGATTTTAACCTATTTAAAACATGTCATCAAAATTCTAAAATTAATCTTAATCAAGAAAAAATACTAATGATGTTCCATAAATTATTTTTTAAATTTTTTCAAAAAGATTCAAATTAGCTAGTTTTTTTCTTATTTTTTTCGGTTGAATTTTGAAATTTTAAAGAGTCGAAATTGAAGATAAACTATGTTTCAAAATTAAATTTTCATTTTTTTTCCTGTTTTCTCCTCTTTTAAACCGTTCAATTAAGTCTTTTTTCATCATTTATTCTCTACAAAAAACCTTCTGTAAAAGGAAAAAAAATGTACGACGGAATGACAGACAGAAATACCCATTTTTATTTATATATATATGTCTTGATTGGATTTTCCAGAGAATAGTGCTCGATACGGTGGTAGAGCGCAATATGTAGGTGTGGGAAAAATCACAAGACTTCTTCATCTCTACAGAACTGTTTCATGAGGGGTTCCCTCAATCATCAGGAGATTTTAATGGAAGCATTCACATACAATGGTTTATATAGGGCACAGAGTGGGTGGGTACAGAGAGGCGTAGGGTGTGGTGATTGGCTCATGTGTTACCTAGGAGGTGTTTCCGTCTGTGGCGGCATGTTGAAATGATTTCACTGCGCTTGTTGAGGGATGACAGATCTGGATGATGTATAATAAACAGTTTCTCTGTTAAGCTTAGGTTGCATCTTTTATTACCTTTGTGGTAATAAAAGATGCAACCTTACAACAGTGGTAATAAAAGATGAAACCTATGCTTAAAAGAGAAACTGTTTATTATATATCATCCAGATCTGTCATCCCTCAACAAGCGCAGTGAAATTATTTCAACATGCCGCCACAGACGGAAACACCTCCTAGGTAATACATGAGCCAATCACCACACCCTACGCCTGCCTGTACCCAGCCACTCTGTGTAAAATCTCCTGATGATTGAGGGAACCCCTCATGAAACAGTTCTGTAGAGATAAAGTAGTCTTGTGATTTTTCCCACACCTACATATATATATATATATATACATATAGATTTATTTATTAAAGGCAAATCGAGCAAATTGGCTAATTCTGGCAATTTATTTAAGTGTGTATCAAACTGGTAGCCCTTTGCATTAATCAGTACCCAAGAAGTAGCTCTTGGTTTCAAAAAGGTTGGTGACCCCTGTTGTAGATTGTCACACCAAAACTATGATTGAACACATGTGGAGTTATGTACTTAACAACAAAAAGTAAAAAATAACTGACCATTTGTTCTAATTACTGCTTTGCACACTTTTGGCATTCTCTCCATGAGCTTCAAGCACGCCTTTGACGTGAAAGCTATTTCAGGTGACTACCTCTTGAAGCTCATGGAGAGAATGCCAAGAGTGTGCAAAAAAAGTACTCAGACCAAATGGCGGCTATTTTGAAGAAACTAGAATATAAAACATGCTTTCAGTTATTTAAATTTTTTTTTGTTAAGCACATTACTTCACATATGTTCATTCATAGTTTTGGTGTGACAATCTACAATTTAAATAGTCATGAAAATAAAGAAAACACATTCAATGAGAAGTTGCTTTTTGGTTGAAATATATTCACATTTTTCCACTCATTCTCAGGTGTTCCTCTACCGGGGCGCATTGCATATCCTGCCCTATCCCTCGCGTTCCAGTCCGATAGGCATCCCAAAAGACGTGGTGCCCACCGTTCCACAAGCTCTGGCGCTGCTACTCAAGCAGCCGGAAGCCTGCCGGGCTAACGACAGGATTAGTTCGGCCCTGGACAAGCGTCTAGATGGGTGAGAGGACACAAACTTTGTACCACATATTGGGTCCAAATAACTGAATATTTACATACGTGTACAGGGGTCGTTCTTGATTGTTTTACTGGGTTGCTTAAGAATAGTTGCTACTAAGGTAGATTGATTAAGAGGAGGGAGAAAATGAGGCATGGCTTGATATAAGATGGTTTAGTTAAAAAATGCATCGGAGGACGATCAGCTCTTTAGCAGTTTAGCCGACATTCAGTGTTGGCACTAGGAATTTTTAAAAAGGGGGCCCGTTTTTTTTGTAACGGTTTTGAAAACAAATGATAAATGTATGCATTATCCTGTTATGTCTCACATTCTATATTGTTTTGGAGAAAGGTTGTCATATACGTAACTTAATTAATTTAGAAAAATAATCCAAAAGAAAACACGTTTTTATGCATACGTGTATTTATTCACTTTCTTTTTTCCTTCACGGATCTAAACCAGGGGTGTCAAACTCATTTTAAATCAGGGGCCACACGGAGAAAAATCTACTCCCAAGTAAATATTCTAAAGTCAACTTTATTATAAGAGAATTCAATAGTTTGGGAACAACAGCAACCCAAGTGGTAGGCCACGTAAACTAGGTAGGTAGGTAGGTCTTTATTGTCATTGCAACAAGTACAACGAAACTTTGTTTTCAGCACAAACCTGTTCAAGATTAGACAAACAAACAGTGTACAGGGTTACAGAACAAGAACGCTGATGGGTCGCCACAAGGCGCCCCGTAAAAGATGGGAAAAAGGTAAACGCTGGGGAAGGATGAGTAAAAAAATACAATCCAGACTGGGCTCCTAAGGGGGTCCAGTTTGGAGTGAGAAAAAACCTCCATAGCAAAGCACATATACCTATTACAACATACATCTCGAGATATCTAGCAACAGAGGGAAGGTATCAATCAATCAATCAATCAATGTTTACTTATATAGCCCTAAATCACTAGTGTCTCAAAGGGCTGCACAAACCACTACGACATCCTCGGTAGGCCCACATAAGGACAAGGAAAACTCACACCCAGTGCGAAAGCAATGGATGTCGAGCGGGTCTAACATGATACTGTGAAAGTTCAATCCATAATGGATCCAACACAGTCGCGAGAGTCCAGTCCAAAGTGGATCCAACACAGCAGCGAGAGTCCCGTTCACAGCGGAGCCAGCGGGAAACCATCCCAAGCGGAGGCGGATCAGCAGCGCAGAGATGTCCCCAGCCGATACACAGGCAAGCAGTACATGGCCACTGGATCGGACCGGACCCCCTCCACAAGGGAGAGTGGGACATAGAAGAAAAAGAAAAGAAACGGCAGATCAACTGGTCTAAAAAGGGAGTCTATTTAAAGGCTAGAGTATACAAATGATTTTTAAGGTGAGACTTAAATGCTTCTACTGAGGTGGCATCTCGAACTGTTACCGGGAGGGCATTCCAGAGTACTGGAGCCCGAACAGAAAACGCTCTATAGCCCGCAGACTTTTTTTGGGCTTTGGGAATCACTAATAAGCCGGAGTCCTTTGAACGCAGATTTCTTGCCGGGACATATGGTACAATACAATCGGCAAGATAGGATGGAGCTAGACCGTGTAGTATTTTATACGTAAGTAGTAAAACCATAAAGTCACATCTTACGTGCACAGGAAGCCAGTGCAGGTGAGCCAGTACAGGCGTAATGTGATCAAACTTTCTTGTTCTTGTCAAAAGTCTATCAGCCGCATTTTGTACCAACTGTAATCTTTTAATGCTAGACATGGGGAGACCCGAAAATAATACGTTACAGTAGTCGAGACGAGACGTATGTAAAGGTCATGGTGGTAGGCCGCAGCTCTCAGGCGCTGACCATCTATTCATCACCCCTACGGGATTGCATCGAGGGCGTTGGATTGGGGGACAGGAGGGTGTATGTGTGGCGTATATTTATGCGTGTGTGTGTGAGTGTGTGTTTGTATAAGGCTGTAGTGTGTCTCTGTTCCGCGGCCTTGATGTAATTGCCGTCGCTAGTCCAAAGTTCACAACAACAGGTGTGTGTCCATGAGAGACAAAAAAGCGAGTTTGTTGTGTCTTCCTGCAGTGAACTTCGGGAGAGTCTCGAAGCCAGGGGGAAAAATCCAAGTTAAAATGATTTGTATGCGAGTGAAAATAAAATTTGCTTCTCACTCTAAAATTGTCTATGACTGGTCCTCAAAAACTGCGGGTTAGACAGTCCGATGTAATCCACAGTTCTTCCCGCATCCTCCAATCATTTGGGGCAGCTTTGGGGTACTTTGAAGACTGCCAGCAACTTCCAATTTGTTGACAAACCAGAGCAACGCTTACTCCAATCAGCAGATGTCCTGTTGTCATAATTCCGAATAGGTAGATATCTTCACGTCCTCGACAGAAAAGGGTCGCCCTCCTTCTTCTCCCAAGAGTCCGTCGTGTGTCCAGCAACAACCGCTTTGTCACGACAACAGGTTCCCCCAAACCCAAGATCTTGTCAATTTTGTTGAGGCCGGTTAAATAGTTCCAATGTTTAGATTTGGAGAGCAGTGCAAAAAGAGGCAACAAGAAAGTTAAGACAAAACAAAGAAGCAAGCAGGAGAGATAAGGGAGAGGAAAGGGGAGCGTCCACCCTTGGTGAGTGCCAGAGAGAAAAAACTGACAAGAGAAGTCAGCATAACGCAAAGACTTTCTGCACAGTCAATTGCGACAGAGCTCCAAACTTCCATGTGACCTTCCAATTAGCCCACGTATAGCACGCAGAGAGTTTCATGGAATGGGTTTCCATGGCCGAGCAGCTGCATCTAAGCCTTACATTAGCAAGTCCAATGCAAAGCGTGGGATGCAGTGGTGTAAAGCACGTCGCCACTGGACTCTAGAGCAGTGAAGACGCCTTCTCCGGACTGATGAATCACGCTTTTCCATCTGGCGATCGGATGGACCCCAGTCTGGGTTGGGAGGTTGCCAGGAGAACGCTACATTTCGGACTGCATTTTGTCGAGTGTGAAATTTGTTGGTGGAGGAATTATGGTGTGGAGTTGGGCTTGGTCCCTTAGTTCAAGTGAAAGGAACTTTGAATGAACATTTTGGACAATTCCATAGGATCGCACTTCAAGTTTGTATGTGAGTCAAGGTAGGTGGCCAAATACTTGTGGCAATATAGTGTATAAACAAAACCAAAACACCAACAGAAAGCGATAATCGATTAAAAAAAACAAGCAAAACATAGTTTTCACCTAGAGAAGACGGGGTCGTTGTCAGAATATTTGTATATAAGTTATCACACAACTTGTTTGCTTACAGTTAAGGTGGCCTTGGTTACTATCCACTTGTGCCCACAAAGATGCCCTTGTTCTTATCAAGCAAAGGCGAACAGCTTGTAAATCTCCACTGTTTGCGCCTCGCCGTAGAAATGTCTGTTTTCAGATCTGTACAGCCTTAAAGGGGCCTTATCAGGACCCGAAGTCTCCAAGAAGATAAGGCGGACGAGCAGAGAAGGGGCAAATCTGACACCGCTCCAAGCACATTTTGTTTTAACTGTTTACGACCCAGTGCGGGTGTAATAATGTGACCCCTCCCCCTTAGAAGCAGCTTAAACTAGGTAATCAGGCAATGCCCAAATAAATGGGGCATTCCCAAGTGAAAAAAGTGAAAAAACCTTGAATGAACATTTTTGGACAATTTCATGGGATGCCACTTTAAGTACATATGTGAGTCAAGGCAGGTGGCCAAATACTTTTGGCAATTTAGTGTATAAAATAAACCAAAACACCAACAGAAAGCGATAATCGATTAAAAAAACAAGCAAACCGGAGTATTCACCTAGAGAAGACAAGGTCGTTGTCAGAATATTTGTATATAAGTTATCACACAACTTGTTTGCTTACAGTTCAGGTGGCCTTGGTTACTATCCACTTGTGCCCACAAAGATGCCCTTGTTCTTATCAAGCAAAGGCGAGCAGCTCGTAGAAGTGTTTGTTTTTCAGATCTGTACAGCCTTAAAGGGGCCTTATCAGGACCCGAAGTCTCCAAGAAGATAAGGCGGACGAGCAGAGAAGGGGCAAATCTGACACCGCTCCAAGCACATTTTGTTTTAACTGTTTACGACCCAGTGCGGGTGTAATAATGTGACCCCTCCCCCTTAGAAGCAGCTTAAGCTAGGTAATCAGGGAATGCCCAAATAAATGGGGCATTCCCAAGTGAAAAAAACCTTGAATGAACATTTTGGACAATTTCATGGGATGCCACTTTAAGTTCATATGTGAGTCAAGGCAGGTGGCCAAATACTTTTGGCAATATAGTGTATAAACAAAACCAAAACACCAACAGCGATAATCGATTAAAAATAACAAGCAAACCGGAGTTTTCACCTAGAGAAGACAAGGTCGTTGTCAGAATATTTGTATATAAGTTATCACACAACTTGTTTGCTTACAGTTCAGGTGGCCTTGGTTACTTACTATCCACTTGTGCCCACAAAGATGCCCTTGTTCTTATCAAGCAAAGGCGGACAGCTTGTAAATCTCCACTATGTGCGCCTCGCCGTAGAAGTGTCTGTTTTTCAGATCTGTACAGCCTTAAAGGGGCCATATCAGGACCCGAAGTCTCCAAGAAGATAAGGCGGACGAGCAAAGAAGGGGCAAATCTGACACCGCTCCAAGCACATTTTGTTTTAACTGTTTACGACCCAGTGCGGGTGTAATAATGTGACCCCTCCCCTTAGAAGCAGCTTAAGCTAGGTGATCAGGGAATGCCCAAATAAATGGGGAGGGGCTAAAACTTTTTTTCTCAAAGCGTGGGGTGACCAAGTACCAGGGTGCAGGTCCGCGTGCTCTCCTCATGGGCTAAATTGAATCCTGTCTGTTTGATTCCTTGCTTCTTGTCCTGTTCTGTAGATATTTAAACATCTTGTTTTGATTGTAGATATCCAGAGAAGGTTGAAGCCAGTCTGCACCGTGCCCACTGCTTCATCCCCGCAGGCGCGGCTGCCATCTTAGCTCAGCGTCCCGACCTGGTGGCGCCCGCCGTGTCTGCCTTCTACCTGCGGGACCCCGTGGACCTCCAGGCGTGTCGGAACTTCAGGAACTTCCCGCCCGACTCCCGAGTCTTGACCTCGGTAAACATAAACACGTGCAGGTGTTTGATTTGAGGTGGTGCCTTCCTGTGGTGAATGTTGTGATTTTTCTCTCAGGTGACGTTGACTCGCTGCCTCTACGCTCAACTCCAGCAGCAGCACTTCATCCCAGACCGGAGGAGCGGCTTCACCTTGCCCGCGCGCTCGCACCCTCACTACAAAGCACACGAGCTCGGCATGAAGTTGGTGAGGTTGTAGGTTTTGCGGCTCCGGTTTCGGACTTGTTCACCTGAACGTGTATGTGTGTGTGTGTGTGTGTGTGTGTGTGTGTTTGTGTTATCGTGTGTTTGTTTGTGTGTGTTCGTGTGTTTGTGTGTGTTCGTATATTTGTGTGTGTTTGTGTGTTCGTGTGTTTGTGTGTGTCCGTGTGTGTGTGTGTGCTTGTGTGTGTGTGTGTTCGTGTGTGTGTTTGTGTGTTCGTGTGTTTGTGTGTGTCCGTGTGTTCGTGTATTTGTGTGTGTTTGTGTGTTCGTGTGTTTGTGTGTGTGGTTGTGTGTGTGTTTGTGTGTTCGTGTATTTGTGTGTGTTTGTGTGTGTTCGTGTATTTGTGTTTGTGTGTGTTCGTGTGTTTGTGTGTGTTCGTGTGTTTGTGTGTGTTCGTGTATTTGTGTGTTTGTGTGTGGTCGTGTGTGTGTGTTCATGTGTTTGTGTGTGTTCGTGTGTTCGTGTGTGTTCGTATGTTTGTGTGTGTTTGTGTGTGTTCGTGTGCGTGTGTTCGTGTGTGTGTGTTTGTGTGTGTGTGTGTTCGTGTTCGTGTGTTCGTGTGTTTGTGTTTTCGTGTGTTTGTGTGTGTTCGTGTGTTCGCGTGTTTGTGTGTGTTTGTGTGTGTTCGTGTGTGATCGTGTGTGTTTGTGTGTGTTCGTGTGTTTATGTGTGTTCGTGTGTTTGTGTGTGTCCGTGTGTTCGTGTGTTTGTGTGTGTTCGTGTATTTGTGTGTGTTTGTGTGTGTGTGTGTGTGTGTGTGTCCGTGTGTTCGTGTGTTTGTGTGTGTTCGTGTATTTGTGTGTGTTTGTGTGTGTTCGTGTGTTTGTGTGTGTTCGTGTGTTTGTGTGTGTTTGTGTGTGTCCGTGTGTTCGTGTGTTCGTGTGTTTGTGTGTGTTCGTGTGTTCGTGTATTTGTGTGTGTTTGTGTGTGTTCGTGTGTGTCCGTGTGTTTGTGTGTGTTCCTGTGTTCGTGTATTTGTGTGTGTTTGTGTGTTCATGTGTTTGTGTGTGTCTGTGTGTTTGTGTGTGTTTGTGTGTGTTCGTGTGTTTGTGTGTGTCCGTGTGTTTGTGTGTGTTCGTGTGTTCGTGTGTTTGTGTGTTTGTGTGTGTTTGTGTTCGTGTTCGTGTGTGTGTGTGTGTGCGTGTGTGTGTGTTGGTGTTCCTACCCCCCAGGCTCACGGCTTCGAGATCCTGTGCTCAAAGTGCCGGCTCCCGGCCCCTGAAGATACGGACTCTGTCAGTTGTAACCCTCAGTGGAAAGGATTCATGCAGAGTCTGAAGAGGAACGGTTACTTCCGGGTAAGTCCATGTTTTTCAACCTTTTTTAAGCCAAGGGACACTTTTTTTAATAAAACATTTTTTTACGGAGGCACACCACCAGCAGGAAAGGTTAAAAAAATTAAACTTCAACAGGTTGTTGTGCCTTATCTTGAGTTTGTTGTTGTTTTCCAGTTCCTGTCTTGTGCTCTTATTTTGGTGGCCTTTCCTGTTTCGTTTGTGTTTCTTAAATAAAATGTTGAACATACTAGACAACTTGTCTTTTGGTAGTAAGTAAACAAACAAGTCTGCTGACGTATGCAGTAACATATTGTGTCATTTATGCAACTATTAATTTCTACACATTATGAGGGACAAACTGTAAAAATTGATTATTCATCTATTGTTCATTTATTGTTAATATCTGCTTATTTTCGGTTTGAACACATTCTATCTACACTTTTGTTAAAATGTAATAATCAGTGTGTGAATGTGGAAATAGTGTCAAAGCGCTTTGTTTACCTTGAAGTTAGAAAACATAAGTATAACCCATTTTAATAATCATTTATTCTTCTGTTGTTTGATACTTGACATTAGTTTTGGATGATACCACACATTTAGGTATTGATCCGATATCAAGTAGTTACAGGATCATACATTGGTCATATTCAAAGTTCTCATGTGTCCAGGGACATATTACTTGACTCTATAAACATAATATGAATTGTTTTAGAAAAGGAAAAAAGATTTTGTGATGCTAAAAAATATCAATGTAATCGTAGTAGTATCGACTAGATACGCTCCTGTACTTGGTATCACTACAGTGGATGTCAGATGTAGATCCACCCATGGCATTTGTTTACATTGTGATGCCGGTGAGTTATTGTATCCTCCTACAAAGCATTTTTAGCTATTCCTTGTCCTCCAGTGACTTGTAAAAAACTTACTTTATTTTTCACCATGGAGACAAGGATTAGGGATTAAGAAGTAGATAAAACACTGCTGACTGTGGATGGATTTTAGCTGCTAGCTAGCTCTTCCTGAGGGTGTGTCAGTGTTATAGCTTCACCTTTATCTTATCTTTAATTTTTAGACCAAAATGCGTCCATTCTCCCTTTTCTGTCTACACACTGTGTCTGTTAGTAAGTACTCCGTGATTGTGCACTGCCGAACATGCTCCTCTGCTCATAAAACCAGCAATGTCATGACGAGAATCGTAACGAGGCCTTTCCGATTGACTAAAATCTGACATGTTTAGTAACTTTACCAGTGGCAGTAGCCAGATGAAGAGGGCAAACGCTGGAGGGTGGGGCATGGAAATGAAAACCATAACAATATGTAAATCTTGATTTTGAAATGAGCATATCCCGGTATTGGAAAAGAACATGATTTATTCATGCCTTTTGACATATCAGGGACATTTAATGACTTGACATGAAATCATTACATATGGCTCCTTTTAACTAATATTGTTTTTTTAGTCCGTAACAAAAAATATTTAAAGTGCCTGAATGGAAAAAAAAGTGAAATCCTTAACTGAAATATAAACATTTTGACCGAATTGAACCATTCGATACTGAAAAAAACGTAAATAAATAATTACGGGGAGACCCGTCCCACTATTTAAAAAGGACTATTTTAATGGGAGCATGTATGGTATTTGTGTAATGAGCTTCGGTGTTGAAACGCAGGGGGAGATGGAGGGGTCGGCCCGCTACAAAGATCTGATGAAGTCAGCAGAAAACTTCTTCAGGCAGTCGGTCGCCTCAAAGTCCAGGTGAGACCGTGTGAATGTCGAGCTTTCATGCAGAGACCAAAACATGCACGTTTAATGCTGTTAGGAAACACCTCTTACTAACCTTTGTTGGCAGTGACATGTCTCCAGGAGAAGAGCTCCTGCAGCTGCTGCGCACCTGTCCCATCAACATGGAGGAGCTGAGGAGACAGGAGTCACAGCTCCCCCCGGAGGACAGTGAGTGCAACAGCAGACTCCCAATAATCCTCATTACCGACCCTAAATGCCTCTTTTCCAGGCGACAGCTGGCTGGATGTCACCGCCCAGGACCTGGAGCGCATGCTGGAGGAAAGGGGCGGAGTCAGAGCGGACGCCGGCACCGCTGATCGGGCTCGGCCTGTCGCGGAGACGGAGGGCGGCGAGGAGAAAGAAGAGGAGGAGGCGGGTTACAGCCTGGTCGCAGTCAGCCAGAGGATGAAGAGCTTCCTCAACGCCGTGTCGTCACACGAGGGCGCAGAGCTCCCGTGGTGAGACCCCGTCCCCACCTGATAGAAATAAGTCGGATAACAGATCACTTCCTGTTTCTGCATGGCAGGTCCAGTTCATCCCAGCCATTCAGTTTTGACCCAGACTCACTGACCAGTGCACTGGACCAACTCTTGGGTAAGGAGGTGGTTGGTAACTAGATTAGGTGGGAAGTTGTAGTGAAATGCTGACAGAATGTAAGAATTGTTTGAATGTTGAAGAGTTTGAATTTCCAGGAAAAAGGGAATTGGTTTGGAATATGGGAACGTTTTAGTTGGATGAGTGGAATGTGTTGATGTTGGAATGGTTTGAATAGCTTGAAAAATGTAGGAATTGTGCAACTTGGAAAAATGTTACATTCATTTCAACGGGAACTTCCTTGAATTTTGGGGAAAAGCGGGATTTTGTTGGAAAATGATTAGGAGCATGAATGAGCTGAATTGGTTGGTGTTGGAATTGTTTAAATTGGTCAAGAAATGTTGAAGTCGGAACAATTTTTTAATTGAAAAACGGTATTATGGAATTTTGGGAAAACCAGGAGTTTTTCAAGTTCTTAAACCAACTTTTTTTTTGTCCTGACTTAAAGGGGAACATTATCACCAGACCTATGCAAGCGTCAATATATACCTTGATGTTGCAGAAAAAAGACCATGTATTTTTTTTAACCGATTTCCGAACTCTAAATGGGTGCATTTTGGCGAATTAAACGCCTTTCTGTTTATCTGTCTTGTAGCCATGACGTCAGAACGTGACGTCTCCGAGGTAATACAGCGAGCCATTTTCATTTTCACATTACAAACACCGGGTCTCAGCTCTGTTATTTTCCGTTTTTTCGACAATTTTTGGGAACCTTGGAGACATCATGCCTCGACTGTGTGTTGTCGGAGGGTGTAACAACATTAACAGGGAGGGATTCAAGTTGCACCACTGGCAAAAAAATCTGCCGCCAGACCCCCATTGAATGTGCCAGAGTAGCTGCACATTTTACCGGCGATGCTAAGACAGACATGGCACAGAGATGTATGGATAACCTGCAGATGCATTTGCAACGATAAAGTCAACGAAATCACAAAGGTGAGTTTTGTTGGTGTTGTTGACTTATGTGCTAATCAGACATATTTGGTCGCAGCATGACTGCCAGCTAATCGATGCTAACATGCTACGCTAATCGATGCTAACATGCTATTTACGATAGCTGTATGTACATTTGAAACTAGATACCCACATTTAATGCGAAACAAACACTTACCAATCGACGGATTTAAGTGGCTCCAGCATCACAAGATGCGAAAGTCCTGATCGTTTGGTCCGCACATTTTACCGGCGATGCTAATAAGGCAGCCATGCTACGGCCGAATAGCGTCAATAGCTATTCGCTCAATAGCTTCAGTTTCTTCTTTAATTTCGTTTTCGCTATCTGCCTCCATACTCCGACCATCTGTTTCAATACATGCGTAATCTGTTGAATCGCTTAAACCGCTGATATCCGAGTTTGAATCCGAGTTAATGTCGCTATATCTTGCTGTGGTAACCGCCATGTTGTTTGTATTGGCAGCCCTGTATGACGTCACAGGGAAATGGACAGTCGCATCGCAAATAGCGAAAATCAAGAACTTCACAGCTTCTTTTAGGGATATTCCGGGAGGTGTAAAATTTTGAAAAAAACTTTGAAAAATAAAACAAGCCACTGGGAACTGATTTTTATTGTTTTTAACCCTTTTGAAATTGTGATAATGTTCCCCTTTAAGAGGAATGTTTAGACAGTGGAACGGTTGAAATGGGTTGAAAAATATCAAATGAGTCAAAAAAATGTTGGAAATAAGATTAACAAAAAAACAGGAATTCCTGGAAATTTGATGAAAGTGGAGAAATTGTTGTTTGAATTACCAGGATGAATTGAATGTGTTGAAGGTGGAATGGTTTGAATCGGTGGAAAAATGTCAGAATTGTGGAAGTTTGAAAAATCGATAATTCATTTTAAATGGGGAAAGTTTCTCTAAAAACTGGGAATTTTAGGAAATCTGTGAATGTCTTTTATAATTGTTGAAAGGGAGCACACAATTCCTGAACAGGCTGAATATTTCTTTGGAATGGTTTGAATTGGATAAAAAATGTGGGAGTTGTGGACTTTCGAAAAATGTCTAATTCTTTTCAATGGGGAAATTTTGGGAAAAACGGGATTTAAGAAAAAAAATGATTAGGACCATGAATGAGCTGAATTGGTTGGTGTTGGAATTGTTAAATCGGTCAAGAAATGTTAAAGTGGTAGCAGTTTTTTAATAAAAATATAGCATTACAGAATTTCGGAATAAAACGGGAATTTTGCAAGTTCTTAAACCAACTTGTTTTTTGTCCTGACTAAGAGGAATGTTTAGACAGTAGAACGCTTGAATGGGTTGAACAATGTGAAAGGAATCAAAAAAAGGTTGGAAATAAGATTAACAATAAAAAACAGGAATTCCTGGAAGTGTCTTGAATGTGTAAAAATGGTAGTTTGAATTTCCAGGATGACTTGAATGTGTTGAAGGTGGAATGGTTTGAATCGGTTATAAAATTTGGGAATTTTGGAAGTTGGAAAAATGGATAATACATTTTAAATGGGGAAAATGTCCCTAAAAACCGGGAATTCTAGGAAATTTGTGAATTTATTTTATAATTGTTGAAAGGGAGCACACAATTAACAGGCTGAATATTTTGAAGTTGAAACACTTTGAATTGGATAAAAAATGTGAAAGTTGTGGAACTTTGAAAAATTTCCCCATTCTTTTCAATGAAGATTTCATTGAAATTTGGGAATTCAAGGAAAAAGGATTTTTTTTTTCTAAATTTCTAAAAAAAAAAAAAAAAAATTTTTAATTTTCCGAATAAGTTGGTGTTGGAATTTTTCAAAACGGTTGAGAAATGTTGAAGTCGTAAAATTTTTAATTGAGAAATGGTATTACGGAATTCAAGGAATTTTGGGAAAACTGAATTTTTCCAGTTCAAAAAACAACTTTTTTTTGGTACTGATTAAGAGGAATGATTTTACGGTGGAACGGTTGAAGTTGGTTGAAAAATGTGAAAGGAGTAGTCGACAGAAAAAAAGGTTTTGAAAAATGGAAAAATTGTAGTTTGAATGTCCAGGATGGTGGAATGGTTTGAATAGGTTGAAAAAGGTGGAAGTTTTGAAAAATGGCCAATTCCCTCTGAATGGGATATATGTCCCGGAAAACCTGGAATTCTGGGAAATCTGAGAATTTGACAAGGGAAAGCCCACCAACCATGTGTGTGAATGTTTAGGAGCATTCACACAATAAATACCATTTTCCATTTTTATCACTCTGACTCTTATTTGTGCTGCAGGAAGCAAAGACCAAGAAGAGCTAGATTCAGATGACCTTGATGATGAGGATGAGGAGGAGGAGGAGGAGGATGATGATGATGATGATGATGAAGATGAAGAGGAGGAGAAAGAAGTGGGGCCCCCAGGTCCCGCAGAGATGAATGGGATGGAAGCTTTGGACACGCTCCGAGACTACATGGACCAAATGGACCAGGAACTGATGAGCACACATATAGGACAAAGCTTCAGTCAGACGGTAGGCTTCTTCATTTTGTCATGATGTCAGAAGACTATAAAGCCACACCCACTCAATTTTAGAAAAATAATTTTTTTTTCAAATTTTTAGCTGCAGATATGTTGTGGAATGAGTTATTTACACAGTAATAGGGTTGTACGGTGTACCTGAACTAGTATAATACCGCGATACTAATAAATCCTATTTTGTACTATACTGTCTCTAAAAAGTACCGGTTTTCTTTTTTTTTTTTTCACGGGCATGACAGCTCGTAGGCCCACGTGGTGACTTTGCTGGTTTTACGAGCAGAGGAGCATGTTGGGCAGCGCACACACACAGAGTACTTACAAGCAGACACAGTGTGTAGACAGAAAAGGGAGAATGAACGCATTTTGGTGTAAAAAGTAAAGATAAAGGTGAAGTTATACATCTAGTTAACAGCTAGCATCCATCCACGGCTACTTCTAAATCACTAAACCTGGTCTCCATGACGACAAATAAAGTAAGTTTCTTACAAGTAGCATTATCACTGCAGGGACGAGGAATAGCTACACATGCTTCACTACACACCGTAGGAGGATACAATAGCTCACCAGCGTCTCAATGTAAACAAATGCCATGGGTGGATCTACACTTGACATCCACTGTAATGATACCAAATACAAGAGCATACCTAGTCGATACTACTATGATTACATTGATATTTTTTTATGGGAACAAAATATATTTAAACAAAAATCGTATTATGTTTATAAAGTCCCTGGACACATGAGGACTTTGAGTAGGACCAATGTTTGATCTTGTAACTACTTGGTATCGGATCGATACCTAAATGTGTGGTGTCATCCAAAACTATTGTCAAGTATCAAAGAAGAGAAGAATAAGTGATTACATTTTAACAGAAGTGTAGATAGAACATGTTAAAAGAGAAAACAGCGTGACACCTACCCTTTACATCAGTATTTCTTATCCATATTATTGGTTTATTAGGTATTATATTTTACTGTATGATTCTGTAACTACTTGGTATCAAATTGCTACCTAAATGAATGGTATCATCCAAAACTAATGTAAAGTATCAAAGAAAAGAAGAATAAGTGATTATTACATTTTAACAGAAGTGTAGATAGAACATGTTAAAACAGAAAACAGTGCGACACCTACCCTTTACATCAGTATTTCTTATCCATATTATTATTGGTTTATAAGGTATTATGTTTTATTGTTTGAACCTGTAACTACTTGGTATCGGATCGCTTCCTAAATGTATGGTATCATCCAAAACTAATGTAAAGTATCAAAGAAGAGAAGAATAATTGATTATTACATTTTAACAGAAGTGTAGATAGAACATGTTAAAACAGAAAATAAGCAGATATTAACAGTAAATGAACAAGTAGATTAATAATCCAATTTCTACAGTTTGTCCCTCATAATGTGTACAAAATAATAGGTGTATAAATGACAATATGTTACTGCATAGACTAATTAGGAGTCTTTGTTTGTTTACTTACTACTAAAAGACAATTTGTCTATTTTATTTAAGGACTAAATGACAATAATAAACATATGTTTCATGTACACTAAAATTTTCTGTTCAAATAAAGACAATAATGACAGCAATGTTACGACATGACGACGCGTGTCATGACCACTAAAATAAAATATATGGAGAACCGGTACTTTTCAAACAGAGTATAGTACCGTTCTTGATTCATTAGTACCGCGATACTATTCTAGTACCAGTATATACCGTACAACACCACACCAGAGCCTTTGTGTCCTTCCATGTCTTCATTCTTTCTCTCGCTCCCCTCTGCAGAATCTCAACAAGACCACGTCGGACAAAACCTCCGCCCAGGCCCCCCCCAAGGACACGGAGGAGATCCAGCCTCTGGACTTGGACCTCAACCTGGTCACCAACCTGCTGGAGTCCCTCAGCTGCCAGGCCGGGCTGGCCGGGCCCGCCTCCAACCTGCTGCAGAGTCTGGGACTACACCTGCCTCCTAACTCGGACCGCTCATAGTGGACTCCAGGTAAGAGAATATGTGGACTTCCTCAAATCAAGCAATACGTCATCTTAGTCGGTGTTTTATTGTGAAAGAAACTTGACAAGCACATGGGTGACTTTCCAAACAAAAATCCTGCAGTGATTAATGTACTCTCTGTAACTTTGAATAATATGCTGTGTTAGAAATCATGTGACAGTAACAATAAATAGTTTTTGCAATAAAAGTGCATCGTTTCATGACCACATGATGATGATGATAATGATAATAATAGTAGATTTTATTTGTAAAAGCACTTTACATTGAGCAAACAAACTCAAAGTGCTACAGTGCATTAAAAAAATAAATAAACAAAAAACAACGCTAGAACCACAAATAGCTTCCCCCAACAAGTAAAATAAATTGTAAAATAAAAAGAACAACAGCCTGTCCAACTCTGGCCCGCCGTGTGATTTCATTTGGCCCTTGAGGCAATATCAAATTAAAGGGGAACATTATCACCAGACCCATGTAAGCGTCAATATATACCTTGATGGTGCAGAAAAAAGACCATCTATTTTTTTTAACCGATTTCCGAACTCTAAATGGGTGAATTTTGGCGAATTAAACGCCTTTCTGTTTATCGCGCTCGGGGGCGATGACGTCAGAATGTGACGTCGCCGAGGTAACACACCCGCCATTTTCATTTTCAACACATTACATCTCAGCTCTGTTATTTTCCATTTTTTTGACTATTTTTTGGAACCTTGGAGACATCATGTCTCGACGGTGTGTTGTCGGAGGGTGTAACAACACTAACAGGGAGGGATTCAAGTTGCACCACTGGCCCGAAGATGCCAAAGTGTCTGCCGCCAGACCCCCATTGAATGTGCCGGAGTGTCTCCACATTTGACCGGCGATGCTAAGGCAGACATGGCACAGAGATGTATGGATAACCTGCAGATGCATTTGCAACCATAGTCAACAAAATCACAAAGGTGAGTTTTGTTGATGTTGACTGCCAGCTAATCGATGCTAACATGCTATTTACCGGCGGTGCTAAAGCAGACATGGAACAGAGATGTATAGATAACTTGTAGATGCATTTGCAACTCTCCTCTCTGAGCTGCTACCTTACCGTGGTAGAGGAGTTTGCGTGTCCCAATGATCCTAGGAGCTATGTTGTCTGGGGGTTTTCATGCCCCCTGGTAGGGTCTCCCAAGACAAACAGGTCCTAGGTGAGTGATCAGACAAAGAGCAGCTCAAAGACTTCTATGGAATTACAACGAAATGAACCCAGATTTCCCTCGCCCGGACGTGGGTCACCGGGGCCCCGCTCTGGAGCCAGGCCCGGAGTTGGGGCACGATGGCGAGCGCCTGGTGGTCGGGCCTGTTCCCATGGGGCCCGGCCGGGCACAGCCCGAAGAGGCAACGTGGGTCATCCCTCCAATGGGCTCACCACTCATAGGAGGGGCCATAGAGGTCGGGTGCATTGTGAGCTGGGCGACAGCCGAAGGCAGGGCACTTGGCGGTCCGATCCTCGGCTACAGAAGCTAGCTCTTGGGACGTGGAACGTCACCTCACTGGGGGGGAAGGAGCCTGAGCTAGTGCGCGAGGTAGAGAAGTTCCGGCTGGATATAGTCGGACTCACCTCGACGCACAGCAAGGGCTCTGGAACCAGTTCTCTCGAGAGGGACTGGACCCTCTTCCACTCTGGCGTTGCCGGCAGTGAGAGGCGACGGGCTGGGGTGGCAATTCTGGTTGCCCCCCGGCTCAAAGCCTGTACGTTTGAGTTCAACCCAGTGGACGAGAGGGTAGCTTCCCTTCGCCTTCGGGTGGGGGGACGGGTCCTGACTGTTGTTTGTGCTTACGCACCAAACAGCAGTTCAGAATACCCACCCTTTTTGGGTACACTCGAGGGAGTACTGGAAAGTGCTCCTCCGGGTGATTCCCTTGTCCTACTGGGAGACTTCAACGCTCATGTTGGCAACGACAGTGAAACCTGGAGAGGCGTGATTGGGAAGAATGGTCGCCCGGATCTAAACCCGAGTGGTGTTTTGTTATTGGACTTTTGTGCTCGTCACAATTTGTCGATAACAAACACCATGTTCAAACATAAGGGTGTCCATATGTGCACTTGGCACCAGGACACCCTAGGCCGCAGTTCCATGATCGACTTTGTAGTTGTGTCATCGGATTTGCGGCCTTATGTTTTGGACACTCGGGTGAAGAGAGGGGCGGAGCTTTCTACCGATCACCACCTGGTGGTGAGTTGGCTGCGATGGTGGGGGAGGATGCCGGACAGACCTGGCAGGCCCAAGCGCATTGTGAGGGTCTGCTGGGAACGTCTGGCAGAGTCTCCTGTCAGAGAGAGTTTCAATTCACACCTCCGGGAGAACTTTGAACATGTCACGAGGGAGGTGCGGGACATTGAGTCCGAGTGGACCATGTTCCGAACCTCTATTGTCGAGGCGGCTGATTGGAGCTGTGGCCGCAAAGTTGTTGGTGCCTGTCGTGGCGGTAATCCCAGAACCCGTTGGTGGACACCAGCAGTGAGGGATGCCGTCAAGCTGAAGAAGGAGTCCTATCGGGTTCTTTTGGCTCATAGGACTCCGGAGGCAGTGGACGGGTACCGACGGGCCAAGCGGTGTGCAGCTTTAGCGGTCGCGGAGGCAAAAACTCGGACATGGGAAGAGTTCGGGGAAGCCATGGAAAACGACTTCCGGACGGCTTCGAAGCGATTCTGGACCACCATACGGCGCCTCAGGAAGGGGAAGCAGTGCACTATCAACACCGTGTATGGTGCGGATGGTGTTCTGCTGACTTCGACTGCGGATGTTGTGGATCGGTGGAGGGAATACTTCGAAGACCTCCTCAATCCCACCAACACGTCTTTCTTTGAGGAAGCGGTGCCTGGGGAATCTGTAGTGGACTCTCCTATTTCTGGGGCTGAGGTCGCTGAGGTAGTTAAAAAGCTCCTCGGCGGCAAGGCCCCGGGGGTGGATGAGATCCGCCCGGAGTTCCTTAAGGCTCTGGATGCTGTGGGGCTGTCTTGGTTGACAAGACTCTGCAGCATCGCGTGGACATCGGGGGCGGTACCTCTGGATTGGCAGACCGGGGTGGTGGTCCCTCTGTTTAAGAAGGGGGACCGGAGGGTGTGTTCCAACTATCGTGGGATCACACTCCTCAGCCTTCCCGGTAAGGTTTATTCAGGTGTACTGGAGAGGAGGCTTCGCCGGATAGTCGAACCTCGGATTCAGGAGGAACAGTGTGGTTTTCGTCCTGGTCGTGGAACTGTGGACCAGCTCTATACTCTCGGCAGGGTTCTTGAGGGTGCATGGGAGTTTGCCCAACCAGTCTACATGTGCTTTGTGGACTTGGAGAAGGCATTCGACCGTGTCCCTCGGGAAGTCCTGTGGGGAGTGCTCAGAGAGTATGGGGTATCGGAATGTCTTATTGTGGCAGTCCGCTCCCTGTATGAGCAGTGTCAGAGCTTGGTCCGCATTGCTGGCAGTAAGTCGGACACGTTTCCAGTGAAGGTTGGACTCCGCCAAGGCTGCCCTTTGTCACCGATTCTGTTCATAACTTTTATGGACAGAATTTCTAGGCGCAGTCAAGGCGTTGAGGGGTTCCGGTTTGGTGGCCACGGGATTAGGTCTCTGCTTTTTGCAGATGATGTAGTCCTGATGGCTTCATCTGGCCGGGATCTTCAGCTCTCACTGGATCGGTTCGCAGCCGAGTGTGAAGCGACCGGAATGAGAATCAGCACCTCCAAGTCCGAGTCCATGGTTCTCGCCCGGAAAAGGGTGGAGTGCCATCTCCGGGTTGGGGAGGAGACCCTGCCCCAAGTGGAGGAGTTCAAGTACCTAGGAGTCTTGTTCACGAGTGGGGGAAGAGTGGATCGTGAGATCGACAGGCGGATCGGTGCGGCGTCTTCAGTAATGCGGACGTTGTATCGATCCGTTGTGGTGAAGAAGGAGCTGAGCCGGAAGGCAAAGCTCTCAATTTACCGGTCGATCTACGTTCCCATCCTCACCTATGGTCATGAGCTTTGGGTCATGACCGAAAGGATAAGATCTCGGGTACAAGCGGCCGAAATGAGTTTCCTCCGCCGGGTGGCGGGGCTCTCCCTTAGAGATAGGGTGAGAAGCTCTGCCATCCGGGAGGAGCTCAACGTAAAGCCGCTGCTCCTCCACATCGAGAGGAGCCAGATGAGGTGGTTCGGGCATCTGGTCAGGATGCCACCCGAACGCCTCCCTAGGGATGTGTTTAGGGCACGTCCAGCTGGTAGGAGGCCACGGGGAAGACCCAGGACACGTTGGAAAGACTATGTCTCCCGGCTGGCCTGGGAACGCCTCGGGATCCCCCGGGAAGAGCTAGACGAAGTGGCTGGAGATAGGGAAGTCTGGGCTTCCCTGCTTAGGCTGCTGCCCCCGCGACCCGACCTCGGATAAGCGGAAGATGATGGATGGATGGATGGATGCATTTGCAACTATATTACGTTTCCTTCCACCCACATTTAATGCGAAAAAAACACTTACCAATCGACGGATTTAAGTTGCTCCAGTGTCAAAAGATGCGAAAGTCCTGATCGTTTGGTCCGCACATTTTACCGGCGATGCTAACGCAGCTATTCGGCCATGCTATGGCTATGAATAGCGTCAATAGCTTCAGTTTCTTCTTCAATATTTTCATACTCCAACCATCTGTTTCATCCATCCATCCGTTTTCTACCCCTTATTCCCTTTTGGGGTAGCGGGGGGCGCTGGCGCCTATCTCAGCTACAATCGGGCGGAAGGCGGTGTACACCCTGCACAAGTCGCCACCTCATCGCAGGGCCCATCTGTTTCAATACATGCGTAATCTGTTGAATCGCTTAAGTCGCTGAAATCCGAGTTTGAATCCGAGCTAATGTCGCTATATTTTGCTGTGGTATTCCCATTGTTTGTTTACATTGGCAGCACTGTGTGACGTCACAGGGAAATGGCCAGTGTTTTCGCAGAGAGCCGAAAATAAGGCACTTTAAAGCTTTATTTAGGGATATTCCGAGACCGGTAAAATTTTGAAAAAAACTTCAAAAAATACAACATGCCACTGGGAACTGATTTTTATTGTTTTTAACCCTTTTGAAATTGTGATAATGTTCCCCTTTAACATTAGAGCTGGCCCGCCAGTATTATTCAGCGTCGGTGCCGCTGTAACACCACATTCACCGCTAATACTCATACTTGCCAACCCTCACGATTTTCCCGGGAGACTCCTGAAGTTCATTACCCCTCCCGAAAATCTGCCGGAGCAACCATCTCCCAAATTTCTCCCGATTTCCACCCAGACAACAATATTGGGGGCGTGCCTTAAAGGCACTGCCTTTAGCGTCCTCGACAACTTGTCGTCACGTCCGCTTTCCCTCCATTGAAACAGCTTGCCGGCCAAGTCACATAATACATGCGGCTTGTACACACACACAAGTGAATGCCACGCATACTTGGTCAACAGCCATACAGGTCACACTGAGGGTGGCCGTATAAACAACGCCAACACTGTTAGAAATATGCGCCACACTGTGAACCCACACCAAACAACAATGAGAAACACATTTCGGGAGAACATCCGCACCATAACAGAACAAATACCCAGAACCCCTTGCAGCACTAACTCTCCCGGGACGCTGAAATATACACTAAACGCCACCTAATTATTTTATTTTCAAATGTATTAGCCTGTGGAAAAAGTAAATGTTGATATTTACCTCAGAAGGCGGCAAATAGAAAAGAGGCATGAATTGATTAACGTGGACCCCGACTTAAACAAGTCGAAAAACTTATTGGGGTGTTACCATTTAGTGGTCAATTGTACTGTGCAATCTACTAATAAAAGTTTCAATCAATCAATCAAAGCGTTCAATTTTTTTATTGAAATTGTATTTAATATACCATTGATGTTTTGTCATTAGTTTTTTCAAAGTTGATTATGCACTTTTAAGTTATATAAGCGTTGCTTGTTCCATATTCAGTGTTAAAGTAAATCAGTGTAGCAAACTGAGCAATAATTTAAGCACTTTCTCTTGCTACTTATTTTATTTTTGAATCTATTATTAGCCTGTGGAAAAGGTTTATTTTGATATTTACCTCAGAAGGCTGCAAATAGAAAAGAGGTATTGAATTTTTATTTAGATTTTATTTCATATGCCATTGATATTTTTCAATTATTATTTGAAACTGGATTTTGCATGTCACTACAAAGTTATGTAATCCTTGATTGTTCAATATTCAATGCAAAACGTGTTTGGGTCCCTATTAAAAGGTTCATTTGCTCAACCCTGGCCCGCAGTTTTAAATTGTGGCCCACTCTGTATTTGAGTTTGACACCCCAGGCCTAAAAGCTAGAACTAGCACAGATATATCTCAAAAAAAGGGTTTTTAAGCCTTTATTTAAAAGCATCCACAGTCTGTGGTGCCCTCATGACCCTCACTACTAGTCAAACATTCCTTTGGTGGAATATATTCAAGTGAAGATGCAAAAGAATGAACACCTCGTGCTCTCTGCAGTTGAGTACTCGAAAGATCACAATCCCCTAGAAATATTTTGATGGGGAAATAAATACCAAATGACAAATATGACTACTTTGCTCCTGAACTTTTGCACACATATGTGAAACTCAGCCTGCAGCATCGCGTGGACATCGGGGGCGGTACCTCTGGATTGGCAGACCGGGGTGGTGGTTCCTCTCTGTAAGAAGGGGGACCGGAGGGTGTGTTCCAACCATCGTTGGATCACACTCCTCAGCCTTCCCGGTAAGGTTTATTCAGGTGTACTGGAGAGGAGGCTACGCCGGATAGTCGAACCTCGGATTCAGAGGGAACAGTGTGGTTTTCGTCCTGGTCGTGGAACTGTGGACCAGCTCTATACTCTCGGCAGGGTTCTTGAGGGTGCATGGGAGTTTGCCCAACCAGTCTACATGTGCTTTGTGGACTTGGAGAAGGCATTCGACCGTGTCCCTCGGGAAGTCCTGTGGGGAGTGCTCGGAGAGTATGGGGTATCGGACTGTCTTATTGTGGCGGTCCGATCCCTGTACGATCAGTGCCAGAGCTTGGTCCGCATTGCTGGCAGTAAGTCGAACACATTTCCAGTGAGGGTTGGACTCCGCCAAGGCTGTCCTTTGTCACCCATTCTGTTCATAACTTTTATGGACAGAATTTCTAGGCGCAGTCAAGGCGTTGAGGGGTTCCGGTTTGGTGACCGCAGGATTAGGTCTCTGCTTTTTGCAGATGATGTGGTCCTGATGGCTTCATCTGACCGGGATCTTCAGCTCTCACTGGATCGGTTCGCAGCCGAGTGTGAAGCGACCGGAATGAGAATCAGCACCTCCAAGTCCGAGTCCATGGTTCTCGCCCGGAAAAGGGTGGAATGCCATCTCCGGGTTGGGGAGGAGACCCTGCCCCAAGTGGAGGAGTTCAAGTACCTAGGAGTCTTGTTCACGAGTGAGGGAAGAGTGGATGGTGAGATCGACAGGCGGATCGGTGCGGCGTCTTCAGTAATGCGGACGTTGTATCGATCCGTTGTGGTGAAGAAGGAGCTGAGCCGGAAGGCAAAGCTCTCAATTTACCGGTCGATCTACGTTCCCATCCTCACCTATGGTCATGAGCTTTGGGCCATGACCGAAAGGACAAGATCACGGGTACAAGCGGCCAAAATGAGTTTGGGTCTCTCCCTTAGAGATAGGGTGAGAAGCTCTGCCATCCGGGAGGAACTCAAAGTAAAGCCGCTGCTCCTCCACATCGAGAGGAGCCAGATGAGGTGGTTCGGGCATCTGGTCAGGATGCCACCCGAACGCCTCCCTAGGGAGGTGTTTAGGGCACGTCCAACCGGTAGGAGGCCACGGGGAAGACCCAGGACACGTTGGGAAGACTGTGTCTCCCGGCTGGCCTGGGAACGCCTCGGGATCCCCCGGGAAGAGCTAGATGAAGTAGCTGGGGAGAGCGAAGTCTGGGTTTCCCTGCTTAGGCTGTTGCCCCCGTGACCCAACCTTGGATAAGCGGAAGAAGATGGATGGAGCCTGTGTCCTCTGCAATGATGTGTCTGACAAATGCAGCACATGGCGGCGTTGTTATTCAAGTAGAAGTTTCTCTCAGGGCCCACAAAGCCAAATCACCACATGTACTACACATTTAAGCAGAGCTGGTGGAAAACCATGGCTGCCATCTAGGGTTGTCCTGATACCAATATTTGTGGCTGTGCTACAAAAAACTCTTTATTGCTTTCCCTGACGTTTATTGGAGCCACATGGGATATACTGGTCCGAAAAAGCTGCCAAGAAGCCTCGGAAAACATGAAAGCTCATCTGCCCACATTCAAGGTCAGATTTCTAACAAAACGTTTGGAATATCAGGTAGTGATCCGGCTCTGAATGAACCACGGAGCCTAAATATCAGCATCCATGATGTCAATGTAAAGGAAAATGGTGAGATATTAAACAGGAGCTCGCATTTCACGGAAAGAGTATTTTAAAAGTAAGAGAAAAAGAAGGACTTCCACAACAAAGTCAGAGATCGTCGTCCAGAAGGAAAGGCGAATGGACTTTATTTACAAGGGAAGGTAAGATATACAGTTGTGATCAAAATGATTCAACTCCCCTAGTTCCATGCATCTTTAGTACTTAGTAGAACACCCTTTGGCAGTAATGACATCCTTCAAAGGTGAGACATGACCGGACACAAGCTTCTTGCAAGCATCTACAGGTATTTTAGCCCAGAAAAAAATACAACCTTAAAAATGATTTTAGGATTTTTAAACACATATACCTTTTTACCTTTAAAATTCCTTCCTCTTCTTTCTTGACAATTTAAATCAATGTTCAAGTAAATTTTTTTTTTCTTGTAAAGAATAATAAATACATTTTGATTTAATCCTTCATTTTAGCTTCTGTTTTTTCGACAAAGAATATTTGTGAAATATATCTTCAAACTTATTATGATTAAAATTTTAAAAAATTGTATTAAATTTCAATCTTTAGAATCACATTTAAATCTTATTTCATAGTCTTTTGAATTTCTTTTAAAATTGTTGTTCTGGAAAATCTAGAAGAAATAATGATTTGTCTTTGTTAGAAATATAGCTTGGTCCAATTTGTTATATATTCTAACAAAAGTGCAGATTGGATTTGAACCTATTTAAAACATGTCATCAAAATTCTAAAATTAATGTTAATCAGGAAAAATTACTAATGATCTTCCGTAAATTGTTTTTTAAATGTTTTCAAAAAGATTTGGATTAGCTTGTTTTTCTCTTCTTTCTTTCGGGTGAATATTGAATTTTAAAGAGTCGAAATTGAACATACCGTATTTCCTTGAATTGCCGCAGGGTTTATAGTATGTGCCTGACTTGAAATACTGCCGGGTCGAACTCGCTTCCCAAAATAATTAGCGCATGCGTAGTATTACCGCTGGGTCAAACTCGTGACGTCACCTGTCATCATTTTCAAAATGGCGGAGGCTGATTTCAATACCGGTAATTTGAAATCGCATAAAGGGAAGAATATTAACTGCTATTCAGTAGGATTTAAGGCCCAAGCTTACATCACACTCAAATTTTTACTGCATACCTTTGGTAAGTGCCAGAGTGAGAAGAGGTTTTAAAATAATTAGCGCATGCTCACTTTTACCGCATGCCTTTGGTAAGCGCAGGAGTGAGAAGAGGTTTTAAGATTAATTCGCGCCCCGGCGGCAATTCAAGGTAAAACGGTACTTTGATTTTTCAGTCTACGGCCCTCGGTGGAAAAAGTTTGGACACCCCTGTCATACAGAGTTGGGGTTTCTGTCGAAAGTGTCATTCAAGTCTTTAGCTCAGTGTTTTTCAACCTTTTTTGAGCCAAGGCACCTTTTTTTTCATATCAATCAATCAATCAATGTTTACTTATATAGCCCTAAATCACTAGTGTCTGAAAGGGCTGCACAAACCACTACGACATCCTCGGTAGGCCCACATAAGGGCAAGGAAAACTCACACCCAGTGGGACATCGGTGACAATAATGACCCAGTGGGACGTCGGTGACATTGATGACTATGAGAACCTTGGAGAGGGGAAAGCAATGGATGTCGAGCGGGTCTAACATGATACTGTGAAAGTTCAATCCATAATGGATCCAACACAGTCGCGAGAGTCCAGTCCAAAGCGGATCCAACACAGCAGCGAGAGTCCCGTTCATAGCGCAGCCAGCAGGAAACCATCCCAAGCGGAGGCGGATCAGCAGCGCAGAGATGTCCCCAGCCGATACACAGGCAAGCAGTACATGGCCACCGGATCGGACCGGACCCCCTCCACAAGGGAGAGTGGGACATAGAAGAAAAAGAAAAGAAACGGCAGATCAACTGGTCTAAAAAGGGAGTCTATTTAAAGGCTAGAGTATACAAATGAGTTTTAAGGTGAGACTTAAATGCTTCTACTGAGGTGGCATCTCGAACTGTTACCGGGAGGGCATTCCAGAGTACTGGAGCCCGAACGGAAAACGCTCTATAGCCCGCAGACTTTTTTTGGGCTTTGGGAATCACTAACAAGCCGGAGTCCTTTGAACGCAGATTTCTTGCCGGGACATATGGTACAATACAATCGGCAAGATAGGATGGAGCTAGACCGTGTAGTATTTTATACGTAAGTAGTAAAACCTTAAAGTCACATCTTAAGTGCACAGGAAGCCAGTGCAGGTGAGCCAGTACAGGCGTAATGTGATCAAACTTTCTTGTTCTTGTCAAAAGTCTAGCAGCCGCATTTTGTACCAACTGTAATCTTTTAATGCTAGACATGGGGAGACCCGAAAATAATATGTTACAGTAGTCGAGACGAGACGTAACAAACGCATGGATAATGATCTCAGCGTCTTTAGTGGACAGAATGGAGCGAATATATACAGAGGCACACTACCAGCAGAAAAGGTTAAAAAATGAAACTCCACCAGGTTGTCATGCCTTATTTTGAGTTTGTTGTTGTTTCCTGTGTGTCGTGCTTTAGTTCCTGCCTTGCGCTGTTATTTTGGTGAGCCTTCCTGTGTTGTTGGTGTTCTCCTGTAGCAGCTTCACGCCTTCCTTTGAGTGCTTTTGCCCGCACCTGCTTTGTTTTCGCAATCAAGACTATTTAAGTTGTGCGTACGCTATCCTTCTTTGTGGGGACATTGTTGATTGTCTTGTCATGTACGGATGTACTTTGTGGACGCTGTCTTTGCTCCACACGCTGTAAGTTTTTGCTGTCGTCCAGCATACTGTTTTTGTTTACTTTTCCGCCAGTTCAGTTTTAGTTTGGTTTTACATAGCCATCCCTATGCTTCAGTGCCTTTTCCTAGCCTTTTGTTAATTTTTGGTTTAAGTGGTACATACCTTTTTTACCTGCACTCTGTCTACCGCTGTGCTCAGCATATTGGGATCACGACAAATCATCCTCGACGCGTTCCGACTTCTACAGTTGAGATCCAAATTATTCAACCCCCACACAATTTTGGTGTTTTAGCAAGTAGGACATTTATTCCGTATTTTGTTTATAGTCATATCAAATAAAGATGCATTAAATAGACAAATGCAACCTGAATTACAATATATTTTGTAACATACCAAACAGTGTCATTTCTCTTAGTATCTCATTGACAAAATTATTCAACCCCTTGAAGATCATAACTCTTAAAAACAGAATTTGAATAAGGTCTTTTCAATCAGTTGTTGAAAATGTGATTAGAACCATAACCAGCAACAATAAAACTGATTGAAAAAGACTGTGACGCTCAGCTTCTTATAGATGGTCAATGGTGTGTTTGCCACATGGTGAAGTCCAGGGAGTGGTCAAAGAAGTCAAGAGAGGAGGTCATTTCTCTTCATAAGAAAGGATATGGATATAAGAAAATAGCAAAGACATTACACATTCCAAGAGACACAGTTGGGAGCATAATTCGCAAGTTTAAAGCTAAAGGCACAGTGGAAACACTACCTGGGCGTGGTAGAAAGAGGATGCTGTGTGCAACTGCTGTCCGGTATTTGAAGCGTACAGTGGTGAAAAACCCCCGGGTAACAGCTGAGGAACTACAACAGGACATTGCAGAGAGTGGAACGCAGGTTTCGTCCCAGACAATAAGGCGCGCACTACGAGATGAAGGCCTCCATGCCAGAACTCCCAGGCGCACCCCACTTCTGACTACCAGGCACAAGAAAAATAGACTCCAGTGTGCCAAAAATCATCTGGACAAACCCCAAAGGTTTTGGGAAACTGTTCTATGGAGCGATGAGACAAAAGTGTAACTCTTTGGGCCTATGAATCAACGTTATGTCTGGAGGAGAAAAAATTAAGCTTACAAAGAGAAGAACACCTTTCCTACTGTTAAGCATGGTGGGGGGTCAATCATGCTCTGGGACTGTTTCTCTGCCTCAGGTACCGGGAATCTCCAGCGCGTTCAAGGCATTATGAATTCTATTTCCTAGCAGGATATAATAGCTGTAAATGTCATGGAGTCAGTGACGAAGCTGAGGCTTGGGAGACGTTGGACCTTCCAACAGGACAAGGATCCCAAGCATAGCTGCAAATCAACATCAGAGTGGTTGCAGAAGAAGGGCTGGAAGACTCTGGAGTGGCCTTCACGGTCGCCAGACCTAAATCCTATAGAAAAACTGTGGTGGGACTTGAAGAAGGCAGTTGCAGCACGCAAGCCCAAGAATATGAATGAACTGGAGGCCTTTGCCCAAGGGGAATGGGCTAAAATACCTGTAGATGCTTGCAAGAAGCTTATGTAACACTCAATCATCATCAATCAATGTTTACTTATATAGCCCTAAATCACTAGTGTCTCAAAGGGCTGCACAAACCACTACGACATCCTCGGTAGGCCCACATAAGGGCAAGGAAAACTCACACCCAGTGGGACGTCGGTGACAGTGATGACTATGAGAACCTTGGAGAGGAGGAAAGCAATGGATGTCGAGCGGGTCTAACATGATACTGTGAAAGTTCAATCCATAATGGATCCAACACAGTCGCGAGAGTCCAGTCCAAAGCGGATCCAACACAGCAGCGAGAGTCCTGTTCACAGCGGAGCCAGCAGGAAACCATCCCAAGCGGAGGCGGATCAGCAGCGTAGAGATGTCCCTAGCCGATACACAGGCAAGCAGTACATGGCCACCGGATCGGACCGGACCCCTTCCACAAGGGAGAGTGGGACATAGAAGAAAAAGAAAAGAAACGGCAGATCAACTGGTCTAAAAAGGGAGTCTATTTAAAGGCTAGAGTATACAAAAGAGTTTTAAGGTGAGACTTAAATGCTTCTACTGAGGTGGCATCTCGAACTGTTACCGGGAGGGCATTCCAGAGTACTGGAGCCCGAACGGAAAACGCTCTATAGCCCGCAGACTTTTTTTGGGCTTTGGGAATCACTAATAAGCCGGAGTCTTTTGAACGCAGATTTCTTGCCGGGACATATGGTACAATACAATCGGCAAGATAGGATGGAGCTAGACCGTGTAGTATTTTATACTTAAGTAATAAAACCTTAAAGTCACATCTTAAGTGCACAGGAAGCCAGTGCAGGTGAGCCAGTACAGGCGTAATGTGATCAAACTTTCTTGTTCTTGTCAAAAGTCTAGCAGCCGCATTTTGTACCAACTGTAATCTTTTAATGCTAGACATGGGGAGACCCGGAAATAATACGTTACAGTAGTCGAGGCGAGACGTAACAAACGCATGGATAATGATCTCGGCGTCTTTAGTGGACAGAATGGAGCGAATTTTAGCGATATTACGGAGATGAAAGAAGGCCGTTTTAGTAACGCTTTTAATGTGTGACTCAAAGGAGAGAGTTGGGTCAAAGATAATACCCAGATTCTTTACCTTGTCGCCTTGTTTAATTGTTTGGTTGTCAAATGTTAGAGTTGTATTATTAAATAGAGTTCGGTGTCTAGCAGGACCGATAATCAGCATTTCCGTTTTTTTGGCGTTGAGTTGCAAAAAGTTAGCGGACATCCATTGTTTAATTTCATTAAGACACGCCTCCAGCTGACTACAATCCGGCGTGTTGGTCAGCTTTAGGGGCATGTAGAGTTGGGTGTCATCAGCATAACAGTGAAAGCTAACACCGTATTTGCGTATGATGCCACCTAGCGGCAGCATGTAGATGCTGAAGAGTGCAGGGCCAAGGACCGAACCCTGGGGAACTCCACACGTTACCTTAACGTAGTCCGAGGTCACATTGTTATGGGAGACACACTGCATCCTATCAGTAAGATAAGAGTTGAACCAAGACAGTGCTAAGTCTGACATACCAATTCGTGTTTTGATACGTTCTAATAAAATATTATGATCGACGGTATCGAAAGCAGCGCTAAGATCGAGGAGCAGCAACATAGATGACGCATCAGAATCCATCGTTAGCAATAGATCATTAGTCATTTTTGCGAGGGCTGTCTCCGTGGAGTGATTTGCCCTGAAACCGGATTGAAAGGTTTCACATAGATTGTTAGACGCTAAGTGTTCATTTAACTGCTCCGCAACAATTTTTTCGAGGATTTTTGAAATAAAGGGAAGGTGAGACACCGGTCGGTAGTTTACCATGAGGTCAGGATCGAGGTTAGGTTTTTTAAGAAGAGGATGAATAACCGCTTTTTTGAATGCTAGGGGAACAGTGCCCGAGGAAAGGAAGGAAAGGAAACACCTTTGAAGGATGTCATTACTGCCAAAGGGTGTTCTACTAAGTACTAAAGATGCATGTAAATAGGGGGTTGAATCATTTTGTCAATGAGATATTAAGAAAAATGTCCTTTTTTGGGTATTTTGTAAAATACAGTGTTACAATTTAAGTTGCATTCGTCTATTTGACACATCTTTATTTGATATGATTATAAACAAAACACGGAATACATGTCCAACTTGCTAAAACACCAAAATTGTGTGGGGGTTGAATAATTTTGATCACAACTGTACAAAGCAATGAACTACCTGCTGATATGGAGTATTACAAGATTAACCTGCCAAGGTCTACACAGCACAGGCACTAGACAACGACAGGGGCGGTTCTAGGCATGCTTATAAGAGGGGGCAGTCAGAAATGTGAAGGGGGCATCATGTGTACACATCATGCTCCAGCACTTTTTTTTTTTTTGTGCTTATAGTAACGATGCTTTCTTCATTGAAATGGGTCTTTAGCTATGTGTCCAACCCCAACCTGGAGTAGTGGATTGCACTTTGTCAGGCCTCTACCTTCAGACCTGTCCAGCTTGGGTGTCCCACCTGAAAACTAAGCTCCTGCTGGTACAGCTCTTACGGTCACTGAGGCACGCAAAACCCCCTGACCACAATAAGGTGGCAATCCCTCAGGGGGGGGGACTGAAAAATAAAAATAAATGAATAAAATAAAATAAAACATCCTTCATCCAGATTTTATCAACCAACAACATAACATTTATCCTAACTGGATGGCCTAACTCTCAAATAAATTTTGACCCAAGGTAGGACTTCACACACTACAGTCAATATTTACAAAACTGAAAGGTAGTCTGATGAATAATGATAAAAAAGAATCTCAAACTAATTTATAAAACAGAACGTGGGTACTCATTTGGGCACAAAATTCATTCACTCAAATGTATGTGTGTTGCCCACTTGCTTGTAAATTGATGAAAACGGCAGTGTTTTGGTTTTTAGGTGTCTTGGTCATACCAAATTAAACTTATAATTTGTTTATTACAAAATGTAGATTGAAACATTAAAGGTTGACTATGTAGAATTACAAGAAAAACTACAGAAAAAGAATTCCAGCAGTCGATTGCCAGACCGTTGCTAAGTAAAACGGGCCGTTGCTAAGGACTCCGCTCTGAACAGAGGACAGCAGAGGACTGCTAAGCAGGATATATACCTTTATGTTTCATTTTTACCGTCATTAACAGCATCATAAATGACTTGTAGCTTGTTACTGGACACTGGCCGAGAGTGGAGTCGGCTGTCTTGGTTGCTTTGTTGGGTCTGCTCCTGTCTCTGGCCATCCTCCCTCCACCCCAGCGGACGATGGCGTGGAACACCGCAGAGGCCACCACAGTGGATATGTTTCTTTTACTTTTTATTCATAGCTGTATGTAGAAGTGTCTGGTTGTATCTGCTGCTTTAATGTCTTTAATGTCCTATGTGTTCTTTGATGTTTGATGTCTCCCTCTTACACACATGTAAGAGGGATGTGTACTATGGCTATGAGTTGTTGTTTTTTTCCCTTGGCCTCAGTCTGCACCCCCTCTCCAGGGCCCAGGCTAAGACCGATTTTTTAATTTTATTTTAATCTTCTATTTTTTTCTCCCCCCCTTGTTTACCTGTATCTCATCTTTTTTTGTAAGGGGCGCTGGAAGCCGGCAGACCCGTCAGCGATCCTGTTCTGTCTCCCTTTAATGTTTGTCTGATCTTGAATGGGATTGTGCTGAAAATTGTAATTTTCCTGAAGGAACTCTCCTGACGGAATAAATAAAGTACTATCTAATCTAAAGTTACAGGGACAGTGGAGGCTCTCTGCCTTCCAAACCACTGCTGCTCAGAGCCTCCGCTGTCACTGCTCTCGTCAAGTTGTAAAAAAAAAAAAGGAACTTCGTAGCACCGAAAGTCCGCGACGATAAACGTGTTTATGACAGATAAGACTACACAAATACACCCATCCTAACAAGTATATGATAAATGTAGACAACTTTTCCTTTTCTTTTACTTTCATACTGCAACAGCGATTGGATGTTTACTGAGGGCTGAGGGGTGTGTGCGGTTATGTGTCTGCTGCGCAGCCTGTGGAATGGTGAATACACGCACAGCGGAGGGAGGGATGAGAGGGAAGCCGACACTACTATATGGTGTGTGTCCCTTTTTCTGCAATTTTTTCTGCTAGTGCAGATAATTTTGTCAACTTGTAAATGTAGTAATTTTGTGAGTTTATTCAAATTTGCTTTTTCAAATTTTGATTTGAGATTAGATTAGATTAGATTAGATAGTACTTTATTCATTCCGTCAGGAGAGTTCCTTCAGGAAAATTACAATTTTCAGCACAATCCCATTCAAGATCAGACAAACATTACAGGGAGACAGAACAGGATTGCTGACGGGTCTGCCGGCTTCCAGCGCCCCTTACAAAAAAAAGATGAGATACAGGTAAACAAGGGGGCGGGGGGAAAAATAGAAGATTAAAATGAAAAAAAAAAAAAAAAAGGGGGCAAGACATTTATTTAAGGGGGCTCTGCCCCCTCTTGCCCCTGCGTAGAGCCGGCCATGGACAACGACACATTATTATGATTGATTTGCCAAAAATATTTTTCGGACCAATCAGGTGAAGTTGCATAATTTCCAACGGCACACCATGTGCCGCGGCACAGTGGTTGAAAATAACTCGGGGTCTGTGTGAAATACTTGTGTCGAATAAGCAGGACCAAAATAACCAGCACAAAAAAAATAAAACGCCCATTGTGGGCGGGGCCTGTGGGCGCGGTTTCCGCATGTTTGGGCGGGAGGAGCTTTGGGGAAACAGGAAATGTCATCGACAAAAGTGAAAGTTGTGAGCGCCACCAGGTTATTAAACTTCGGAGAGCTGGCCACATGACGTCTTCTACCATGATGCGGCACACAGATGGTGTTAAAGGTAAGTTTAAAGTCGACATTACCACAACAATACGAGTTCCTTTGAACTTTTCCGACCAACGTTAGGCGATGTGTCGAATCACGTGTTCAACTTAAGAATAAACCCTTTCGTTCTGCAGCATTTTTAATTTATGAATGTATAACTTTGTTTTGTTGAGCACTGACCGAATAAATAATAAACGTATCTAATAAACTAAACAACGACGACACGCGAGCTGCTAACGGAACATTTGGTTTCGTTGCCAAGGGCGACGCGACACTTTACGGCACTTTTTGGCTCTTAAAAACAAAATAGCCTCAATTAAAAGAAAGTCCACTCGGTAATAAAAGTCAACACAACATTGTTTTGTTGTCGGAGCAATGGCAGACTAACGTGACTCACGCGTGTCTGGAATAACAAAATAACGGCGTAGTAAAAAGACACCGTCACTTATTTTGTTGCTATGACAACTGAGGAGTAGAGTTGCTTGGCAACGTCACTTTGTGTTATGAGACATTTTTTTTTCTCGTTTTAGTACTTTTTTCCTTTCGTACTTGCGGTCGGATGATTGTACCTAAATATTTAGAATGGAAACAACCTAGACCATAAGTTGCCAAGCATTTACACGTCCAAAATGTCAGCATAGTTCGAATTTTATTCTTATTCATAGTTTTACCATGAGTCAAAATCACTTGGAAAATAACCCCAAAGGGATGGATGGATAGACTTTATTCATCCCGCAATGGAGAAACGTCCACAAGAAGTACAATTAAAACCGTCGGCAACTTTATTTATCCCACAATGGAGAAACGTCCACAAGAAGTAAAATAAAAACACATTAAAGGACTACTGAAGTGAGATTTTCTTATTTAAATGGGGATAGCAGGTCCATTCTATGCGTCATACTTGATCATTT
>NC_084619.1:66385572-66398072 GCF_033978795.1 Nerophis ophidion | reverse complement strand
CCTGCTTATTTCAGCAAGACAATTCCAAGCCAGCCTAAAATTTGAGAAGGGAGTCTGTTGAACAACTTAAGCTGTACATCATACACGAATGGGAAATAATTCCACTTCAAAAATGTGTCTCCTCAGATCCCAAACCTTTACTGAGTGTTGTTAAAAGGAAAGGCCATGTAACACACTGGTAAAAATGCCTTTTTTTTTTTTTGCAATTTGTTGCTGCCATTACCTTCTAAGTTCATGATTATTTGCTAAAAAAAGATCAACGTTTGTCAGTGTGAACATGAAATATCTTGTCTTTGCAGTCTATTCAATTGAATACAAGTTGTAAAAGATTTGTTGTATTGTCTTTTTATTTAGCATTTACACAAGGTGACAACTTTACTGCTTTTGGCTTTTCTCAAACAATTTGCTTCACGTATTGACTCTCAGTCACCTTTTCGTTGTGGTATGTTTCAGGAAGTGACCTGCCAAAGCGCGACTGGTAGACAAGGGGCCAAAGATGCAGGGGGCCATCGCACGTGTGTGCGTGGTCGTCGCCGCCGCCATCTTGAACCACCCCTTGCTGTTTCCCCAAGAGAACGCCACCTCCGCGGTGGAGCAGGACGCGGAGCTGATGGCGCGCATGCGGGAGCACGAGGAGAGGCTGGCGAGGGAACGGGCCAAGATGGAGGAGGCTCTCTCGCAGCCGGAGGACGGCGCCTGGGAGGAGGCGTACAGCTGGTACGTATGGAGCGCCGTGTCCTTCGCCGTCTTCCTCGCCGTCGAGATGTGCAGGGCGGACTCGGCCGACCCGTACGGCGGGGGTGTGGACGACGAGCTGCCTGAGAGTGGATGCGTGGACGCCACCTCCATGGTGCTCGATAAAGACGTCCTCGCCAACTTCTGTGACAAATGCACGTACGGCCACGCCCACGACACCGGCCGGGCCAGGGAGTTTGCGGAGGGTTTGGTGGACGACCTCCTGGAGTCTCTGAGGAGCGTCTGCGACCGGGAGGCCGACATGGAAGTGGAGGACTTTGTCGGGGTGGGGAGCATGTTCGAGTCCTGGCAGATGTGCAAGCCCCCGGTGTGCGACTTCCTCGTGCCCTTCTCGCCCCCCGACCCGCTGGCCTTCCGGGTCAGCTTGTGGTGCGAGCCGTCCAGCGACGCGCCGCCCGACCGGCGGGGGTGCGGCACCATCCAGGTGAGCCCCGAGGGCGGGTGCCTGTGCGGTTCCGCCAACATGGGCGAGGACATGCTGTGTCTGCTGCACGGCAACCAGCTGCACGCCTACGTGGACCCCGGAGGAAGCTCTCTCCTGGCCAAAGGTGGAGTCATGACCTGGTTCCAGGTGGCCCTCACCAAAGCCTGGGGGCGCATCTCCCACAAATACGACTTTGAGGTCACCTTCCGCAGCCTGGACGCGGCGGGCGCCTTGAAGATCCGTTTCCCTTCCGGAAAAGCCATGATGGTGAACATCATCCCCGCGGTCCAGCTGGCGGACACCGACGCCTACTTGGTCTCGCACTTCCCGTCGGACTGCGGCGGACTTCCAGACCCGTTCTGGCCTCTCTCGCTGGCCGTCTACGAGAGGAACCTCCTCAAACACCTGGCCAGGCGCCTCCCGCCGCCCTCCTGCCACCTGCACTGCCTGGAGGTGGTCACCTTCCTGCACAGGAAGCAGACGGCGCTGACGGGCGGGAACGCCTTGCTGGACTACCACTGGAAGACGGTGGTGTTGCACCTGCTGCTGCTCCACCCGGCGCCCGCCTGGGCCGCCCACAGGACGGAGTGCAGACTGAGGGACGTGCTGGGCTTCATGCACAGGAGCCTCCGGGAGAAGAGACTCCATCACGTCCTGATCGGGAACCGCAGAGTTCCGGGAGAGCTGCGGCTCCCGGAGACGATCCGCAGAGCGGAGCCTGTCAACCTGTTCCGGAGTTTGGTGCTGAGGAGGGACCAGTACGCCAAAACGGTGCGCCACCTCCAGGAGATGATGAGGAATGCCGCCATGTTGTTACAGGAGTACACGCCGCTCTTGTCTAATGGCGGCTTTCATTACTAGAAGTACTGTATTTATATTTCATTACTAGAAGTATTTTATTTATGTATCATTACTAGAAGTATTGTATTTATATATAATACATACAATAACTAGAGGTATTGTATTTATATATAATACATATAGTTACTAGAAGTATTTCATTTATATATAATACATATAGTTACTACAAGTATTGTATTCATATATAATACATATAATAACTAGAGGTATTGTATTTATATATAATACATATAATAACTAGGGGTATTGTATTTATATATAATACATATAATTACTAGAGGTATTGTATTTATATATAATACATATAGTTACTACAAGTATTGTATTCATATATAATACATATAATAACTAGAGGTATTGTATTTATATATAATACATATAATTACTAGAGGTATTGTATTTATATATAATACATATAGTTACTAGAAGTATTGTATTTATCTATAATACATATAATTACTAGAAGTATTGTATTTATATACAATACATATAATTACTAGAAGTATTGTATTTATATATAATACATATAGTTACTAGAAGTATTGTAGTGCACTTGTTGAATTGGTAGTGGACCAAAGAAGACTGTAATGTCATATCGACAATGAGAGAGTTTGTCTCTTTGTTACACAACTTTGTGGACAAATTGTGCAACTCTTCTGCACTTGTGTGTGTTTGTTACTCTTATTACTGCACTTGACACACACCTCTCTAACAGGGGTGTCCAAACCTTTCCCACGGAGGGCCACACACCCAAAAATGAAAGAACTTTGATACATTTTGTACATTAAAGACACCAAAACCCAATTCAATGTGCATTTTTGTATGCTAAGACTAGGCTTGTACTAATGATTCATATTCTATACTGCCTAAAAAAGTACTGGTTCCGGGAGATTGCTGGTTTTATGAGCGGAGGAGTATGTTCGGCAGCGCACACACACAGAGTACTTACAAGCAGACAGTGTGCGGACAGAAAAGGGAGAATGGACGCATTTTGGTGTAAAAAGTCAAGATAAAGGTGAAGTTTTATCGCTACTTAACGGCTAATATCCATCCGCAGTCGGCAGTGTCTTAGCTACTTCTAAATCACTAATCCTGGCCTCCGTGGCGACGGATAAAGTGAGTTTCTTACAAATAGTTAAACATGCTTCACTACACACCGTAGGAGGATACGATAGCTCACCGGCGTCATAATGTAAACAACTGCCACCGGTGGATCTACACCTGACATCCACTGTATAGATACCAAGTACAAGAGCGTATCTAGTCGATACTACTATGATTACATTTTTAAAAAAAATTATTGTCACAAAATATTTTTTCCTTTTTTGAAAAATGTATATTATGTGTGTAAAGTCAGTAAATATGTCCCTGGACACATGAGGACTTCGAATATGACCAATGTATGATCCCGCAAGTATTTGGTATCGCATCGATACCTAAATGTGTGGTATCATCCAAAACTAATGTCAAATATCAAAGAAGAGAAGAATAAGTGATTATTACATTTTAACAGAAGTGTAAATGGAACATTTTAAAACAGAAAACAGCACGACACCTACCCTTTACATCAGAATTTCTTCATCAGTATTGGTTGATTAGGTATTATATTTTATTGTACAATCCTGCAACTACTTGGTATCGGAATGATACCTAAATGTGTGGTATCATCCAAAACTAATGTCAAGGATCAAAGAAGAGAAGAATAAGTGATTATTACATTTTAACAGAAGTGTCGATAGAACATGTTAAAACAGAAAATAAGCAGATATTAACAGTAAATTAACAAGTAGATTAATAATATTTTTTTACAGTTCGTCCCTCATAATGTGTACAAAATAATTGGTATATAAATAACAAAATGATACTGCATACGTCAGCAGACTAATTAGGAGTCTTTGTTTGTTTACTTACTACTAAAAGACAAGTTGTCTATTTTATTTAAGGACTAAATGACAATAATAAACATGTTTCATGTACACTAACATTTGTTGTTCATAAAGACAATGCCATTTTTTAGAAAAAAATCAAAATACATTTTGGTACTGGTCTGTGATGAGGTGGCGCAGGGGCGCCGAAAAGGGGATTCTAGGGGCCCATGATGGAGAGAGGCCCCTAATGATGCCAAAATCATAACACAGAGGGGTCCTGTAAAGATACAGGGGCCCTGTAAAGATTTTTTTTTAATGGGGCCCAAAATCCCTAGCGGCGCCCCTGAGGTGGCGACTTGTCCAGGGTGTACACCGCTTTCCGCCCAATTGTAGCTGAGATAGGCCCCAGCGGCCCCAAAGGGAATAAGCGGTAGGAAATGGATGGATTTTGGTACTGGTATGGGGACAACCCTCGCCGGGACTATTTTGTTTTGGGGGCCACATTTCCAGACAGTTGAGGACCTGGGGGCCTTCACGACTATATTATTTTGTATACTCCAAAAAAAACCATTGTCCTGTACAGTGGACATTTCAATTTGGCCTTGTTTGTTTTATCAGTCACAAAGAAAGTAAGAAAGTCAAAGATCATCTATTTGACAGCACTTTCATGGTCTTTTTTTTTTTAAGAATGTGTCGCAAAAATCACAACTTTTACAACTAAACTCGCAGGCAACCAAATGATGAAAAACACGATACGGAACAATAGGTACTGACGATACTTTGTTTGACAAGAGAATCGTTTGCAATCGTCCCCGAAGTAGCTTCAACTAGTGCAATGCTGTCCCCTGCTGTCTAAAGGAGGAAGTGCACCTCTGTTCAATTCCAAAATAAACTTAAAAACAGGTTTTATATACACTATATTGCCAAAAGTATTTGGCCACCTGCCTTGACTCACATATGAACTTGAAGTGCCATCCCATTCCTAACCCATAGGGGTCAATATGACCTTTTGCAGCTATCACAGCTTCAACTCTTCTGGGATAAGGCTGTCCACAAGGTTGCGGAGTTTCTTTATAGGAATTTGACCATTCTTCCAAAAGCACATTTATGTTTGGGGAGAAGGCCTGGCTCTCAGTGTCCGGTCAAATTCATTCCAAAGGTGTTCTATCCGGCTCAGGTCAGGACTCTGTGCAGGCCAGTCAAGTTCATCCACACCAGACTATCATCCATGTCTTTATGGACCTTGATTTGTGCACTGGTGCACAGTCATGTTGGAAAACAAAGGGGCCCGCTCCAAACTGTTCCCACAAAATTGGGAGCATGGAATTGTCCAAAATGTTTTGGTGTCCTGGATAATTCAAAGTTCCTTTCACTGGACCTATGGGGCCAAGCCCAACTCCTGAAACCCCATCCCATTCCTAACCCATCAGGTTCAATATGACGTGGGTCCACATTTGGCAGTGGTTTAGCTCGGTTGGTAGAGTGACCGTGCCAGCAACTTGAGGGTTGCAGGTTCGATTCCCGCTTCTGCCAACCTAGTCACTGCCGTTGTGTCCTTGGGCAAGACACTTTATCCACCTGCTCCCAGTGCCACCCACACTGGTTTGAATGTAACTTAGATATTGGGTTTCACTATGTAAAGCGCTTTGAGTCACTAGAGAAAAAGTGCTATATAAATATAATTCCCAATTCACAATTACAGCTTCAACTCTTCTTGGAAGGCTGTCCACAAGGTTGCGGCGTGTCTTTATAGGAATTTTTCCACCATTCTACCACAAGCACATTGGTGAGGTCACACACTGATGTTGGTGGAGAAGTCTCCCTTCTAATTCATACAAAAGGTGTTCTATCCCCCCCCAAAAATGGGTATTTCTGTTTGTCATTCCGTCGTACTTTTTTTTTTTTCCTTCTACGAAAGGTTTTTTGTAGAGAATAAATGATGAAAAAATCACTTAATTGAACGGTTCAAAAGAGGAGAAAACACGAAAAAAATTAAAATTTAATTTTGAAACTTAGTTTATCTTCACTTTCCACTCTTTGAAATTCAAAATTCAACCGAAAAAAGAAGAGAAAAACTAGCTGATTCGAATCTTTTTCAAAAAAAAAAAAGTGTATGGAAAATCATTAGTAATTATTCCTGATTAAGATTAATTTTATAATTGTGATGACATGTTTTAAATAGGTTAAAATCCAATCTGCACTTTGTTAGAATATATAACAAATTGGACCAAGCTATATTTCTAACAAAGACAAATCATTATTTCTTCTAGATTTTCCAGAACAAAAATTTTAAAAGAAATTCAAAAGACTTTGAAATAAGATTTAAATTTGATTCTACAGATTTTCTAGATTTGCCAGAATAATTTTTTGGAATTTTAGTCATAATAAGTTTGAAGAAATATTTCACAAATATTTTTCGTCGAAAAAACAGAAGCTAAAATTAAGAATTAAATTAAAATGTATTTATTATTCCTTACAATAAAAAAATAAATTTACTTGAACATTGATTTAATTGTCGGAAAAGAAGAGGAAGGAATTTAAAAGGTAAAAAGTTATATATGTGTTTAAAAATCCTAAAATCCTTTTTAAGGTTGTATTTTTTCTCTAAAATTGTCTTTCTGAAAGTTATAAGAAGCAAAGTCAAAAAATAAATGAATTTGTCTAAACAAGTAAAGATCAAGTATTTCAAATATTTTCTTGGATTTTCACATTTTATTTGAGTTTTGTCTCTCTTAGAATTAAAAATGTCAAGCAAAGCGAGACCAGCTTTCTAATAAATAAATACAATTTTAAAAATAGATGCAGTTCACTGGTAAGTGCTGCTATTTGAGCTATTTTTAGAACAGGCCAAAGGGCGACTCATCTGGTCCTTACGGGCGACCTGGTGCCTGCGGGCACCGCGTTGGTGACCCCTGTTCTATCGGGTTCAGGTCAGGACTCTGTGCAGGCCAGTCAAGTCACACCAGACTCTGTCATCCACGTGGCCGGGGCAAGTAATTAGGACACCTGATTCTGGTCATTTGGATGGCTGCCTAAATACTTTTGTCAATATGGTGTATATTCTTAATAAATTCAACAAACAAGACATAACAGCTTTAGCATTTAAAATGCAAAATGACACAGCATATACTTATTAATACATTCCTTTAATTGTGTGTGTCAAGGGCCAATAACAAAACTTTGGACCCTCCCACAGACAAGGTTGGACCTCCAGCCATGACTTCCTGTGCGTCAAAGTGTTTAACATTGAGGGCCCCATGGCAGTTATGAGAGGGCCACTTGTAGCAGTGAATTGGCCTCTGGATTTCATTATTAATGATATAAACTGTTTTAAGTAGACTGTCCCATTTACAGTCAAAACTTTACATTTACTAAATTTTACTGTAAAATATAGTGTTGTTTTTTTTTTACTTTTTACAACATTTTACGGTGAATATAAAAACAGTTATACCGTTTTGTTTTTTACGGAAAAAGCTGACAGCTTAGTTGTCAGAATTGTACTAATAAATTGACATTGTTTTTTCCAACATGATATTGTTCATGGAAAAACAGTACAATTTATTTGTTTTTATTTTGGCAACTTAGCTGCCATTTGTTCTACAATAAAAACAGATGTTTTTCCATTAACAGTAATACACCATTAAAAACAACAACCGTAGATTTAATGTTGGAAAACTGGCAGCTCACTCAACCGAATCCATCCATCCATCCATTTTCTACCACTTAATCCCTTTGGGGTCGCCTATCTCAGCTACAATCAGCCGTAAATTAACGCAAAAAACAGAAGTAGTTCTTTTCCGTTTACAGTAATATGCTGTAAAGAACAATGTAAAATGTATTGTCATTTTTCTTAATTTGTCGAGTAGTTTGCTGTAAAGTCAAGTATTTTTTTTTATTCTGGCAACTTGGCTGCCAGTTTTTCGACAGTAAAAACAATTGTATCGTCCTTTCACTTACAGTAATACACCGTTAAAAACAACCATAGATTTTACAGTAAAAATATGGCAACTCAGTCAACAGAATTTTAACAATTTTTTTTTTCAATTTACAGTGATATGCTGTAACGAACACAGTAAAATATATTGTCATTTTTATTCATTTGATGGGTAGTTTGTATATATGTATGTGTATATGTGTATGTATGTCTGTATATACCATACATCCATTTTCTACCGCTTATTCCCTTTTGGGGTCGGGGGGGAGCTGGCGCCTATCTCAGCTACAATCGGGCGGAAGGCTTCTACACCCTGGACAAGTGTCTGTATATACACACATGCATATATATATGTATTTATATGTATGTGTATATATTTATATATGTGTCTATATATATACATATATATATATATATATATATATATATTTATATACATATATATATATATATATACATACAGTGTTTCCCACAGGTCAGGCATCTATTTGTGGTGGTGTGGTCGGGCGGCGGGGGGTTGGGGGGGTGGGGCTATGGCGATGACCAAGAAGAAAGCGGAGTTGGAATATAATTACAACACTTTATGTTCATATTTATATACATATTTATACAGTATTTATATATTTATATAATATGTAACTACAAGCTCCATTCACAGACAGAGTCCCATTGCTTTTATGAGCGGTCGAGCAAGTCAAAAGCCATAAAAAAATACATATATATATATATTTTTTTATTATTTGTGGCGGCCGTAATTCTTTCGTGGCGGGCCGCCACAAATAAATGAATGTTTGGGAAACCCTGTGTATATATATATGTATATATATATATATATGTGTGTGTGTGTGTGTATATATGCATATGTATGGATATATGCATGTGTGGATACATATCTTCTTTTTTACTATTTATATTACTAAATTATTGTGTATGCACCTTAGGGGATCTGCTCCAATTTTATTGTTCTTTGAACCTGCTCAATGTAATGACAAAACTATATTCTAGTTTGCTGTAAAATCATAAGTCAAGTAGATATTATTTATTTTTATTTAGACAAAAAAAATGTTGGAAAGTACGATAATATACGGTGATGTTTGTTACAATGGGGACGGTATAGCTCGGTTCGATCCCCGCTTCTGCCATCTGAGTCACTGCCGTGGTGTCCTTGGGCAAGACACTTAACCCACCTGCTCCCATTGCTTTAAATGGAACTGAGATGTTGGGTTTCACTATGTAAAGTGCTGTGAGTCACTAGAGAAAAAGCGCTATATAAATCTAATTCACTTCACTACAATAATGGATACTATTCAAGTTTAATACGCATGCAATTTCAAGCAGTACATATATATTTTTTCTGTCAAAATAAGAAAATCAACTTCATTCAGTGAAGGGAAAAAATGAACTTTATTGACACATCATTTCCAGGTGTTTTGGTGGCCAGATTGGCCTCAGTCTGGATGGACACTCTCCAGACTGATTTTATTTACTCCTTTTTTGCTACTTCTGCCCCACAGTTGTCACTCCAAAGAAACCAGGTTAGCAAACAAACTACCTCCTTCTTGGATGATAAAACAGTAAAATTATTCAACACCAACATTGTTTTTGATTTTGTTTAATCGACATGAACGCACTAATTGAGACGATAGTGACGGTTATATTTCCACTCCTGCTCGTTGTGCACATTCAGAGAAGTAAGCAGCAGCAACACATTTAACAAAGAGAAGTGGAGGGTTGAAGTAGGTTTAGAACTACAGGCCATAGTCGAAGTTGGGTTTTCCTTCTAGGTAGGTCTTGTAGTAGGCCTCATAGGTGTCCACGCTGTGCCGGCAGGATTTGACAACAGGGTCCTCTGACATGCGCTCCACCCACTTCTGCAGCTCGGGCGCACCGTCTAAGCAGCTGCAAAGTCACAAAAGTGTGGTGACCATTAATTGTGCCGTCAATGTGATCCAGAGTACTTATATGACCCAATCAAAACAACCTTCCCTAGTCATGGTGAATTAAAAAAAATGCAATGAGCACAAAAATTCAACATAACCCAACCTCATTAAACTTTTCGGATATTATAAATAAAACGTTTAATAAACATGAAATGAAATACGATTTGAGATAATTTGGACAAATTTCTATATTTCTTAAAAGAAAACTGCTTTTGTTTAATAAAACTCTACCCAAACTTTCATCCATCTATCCATTTTCTGGGCCTATCCCCAGGTGCATGTCTTTGGAGGTGGGAGGAGCATAGCCCCAGGTGCATATCTTTGGAGGTGGGAGGGGCATATCCCCAGGTGCATATCTTTGGAGGTGGGAGGGGCATATCCCCAGGTGCATATCTTTGGAGGTGGGAGGGGCCTATTCTCAGGTACATATATTTGGAGGCGGGAGGGGCATATACCCAGGTGCATATCTTTGGAGGCGGGAGGGGCATATCCCCAGGTGCATATATTTGGAGGCGGGAGGGGCATATCCCCAGGTGCATATATTTGGAGGCGGGAGGGGCATATACCCAGGTGCATATCTTTGGAGGCGGGAGGGGCATATCCCCAGGTGCATATATTTGGAGGTGGGAGGGGCATATCCCCAGGTGCATGTCTTTGGAGGTGGGAGGAGACTATCCCCAGGTGCATGTCTTTGGAGGTGGGAGGGGCATATCCTCAGGTGCATATATTTGGAGGTGGGAGGGGCATATCCCCAGGTGCATGTCTTTGGAAGTGGGAGGAGACTATCCCCAAGTGCATGTCTTTGAAGGTGGGAGGGGCATATCCCCAGGTGCATGTCTTTGGAGGTGGGAGGGGCATATCCCCAGGTGCATGTCTTTGGAGGTGGGAGGGGCATATCCCCAGGCGCATGTCTTTGGAGGTGGGAGGAGACTATCCCCAGGTGCATATATTTGGAGGTGGGAGGGGCATATCCCCAGGTGCATGTCTTTGGAAGTGGGAGGGGCCTATACCCAGGTGCATGTCTTTGGAGGTGGGAGGGGCATATCCCCAGGCGCATGTCTTTGGAGGTGGGAGGAGACTATCCCCAGGTGCATATATTTGGAGGTGGGAGGGGCATATCCCCAGGTGCATGTCTTTGGAAGTGGGAGGGGCCTATACCCAGGTGCATGTCTTTGGAGGTGGGTGGGGCTTATCCCCAGGTGCACCTCTTTGGAGGTGGGAGGGGCCTATCCGCAGGCGCATGTCTTTGGAGGTGGGAGGAGGCTGGGTACCCTGAGGGAACCCACGCAGTCACGGGGATAACACGCCCAGAATTAAACCCAGGACATTCGTATTGTTAGGCGCACGCACTAACCCCTGGGCCACCGTGTCGCCCACCCAAACATCTAATAAAGTAAAATACAAATAAAGTCGCTTCTCTCTTCTAAAGTAAATGTGTACAGGCAGATATAGATCACTTACATCAACGTCTACCAGCAGCGTGGCGCGTTCAGGAGAGTGGACGTGCCAGCAACCTAAGGGTTCCTGGTCCGAGCCCCACCTTCAACCAACTTAATCACATCCGTTGTGAAAAGCGCCATACAAGTATAACCCATTTAGCTATATGATTTGTGTGAGTGGCTGGACAGGACAGCTTTAAACAATAAAAAAATATGATTTTTTAAAATCCATTAAGAATTCTTAAAAATAAGAATTGCGATTCATTCGACAAAATTAACAACGTTCAAGCCCCATCTTCATGACTTTCCAGTGTGACGCGGAGCACTTGTAGTAGTGTTAAATGAGTAACATTTTTATATTTAGACATGACACAACCACTCACTCGGTCAACTTGAAGACCTCCAGCCTCTCGAACCACGGCCACATCAAGTAGTCGATCATGCTGACACTGTCGCCACCGAAGAACTTGGTCTTCTTCTTCGCCAGATCCTGTCCACACGGAGTCTGGTCAAGAGACCGTGGAGACGGTGGAGAGATACAGTATGACACACCTACCTCGTTTAGTTTGTTAAACTTCTCCTTCAGCTCGTCAAGCAGTCCTGAAACATCCTCACCCTTTTGTCTGCCCATCGGGATCTTGTAGGTGAATGGAGGGATCTGTCACCAAGTAGATTCCACGTACATGTCCTTTAAAACTCACTTGAAAGCAACCTTGCAACATAGTTGTATTTGTACATTGGCACAATGTTGGTGTGTAACGTCACGTACACATTGTTGCTTAAAGAATGACCACTTTTCAATGTCAAATCAACATCACAACCTGACATTGATGTTTCAATGTTGTATTTGTGTTGGAAAAAGACCAAATTTTAATGTCAAATCGACGTCACAACCTGTCGTTGATTAAATGTTGTCAAAAAGCTTGTTTCAATGTTATGTTTGTGTTTTAGAATATTGGTTGGAAAAATGATCACATTTCAATGGTCAAATTGACCTCAGAACCCAATATTGATTAAACATTGTCAAAAAGCATGTTGTTTCAACGTTGTAGAATATTGGTTGGGAAAATGACCAAATTCCATTGGTCAAATCAACGTCACAACCTGACATTGATGTTGTTTCAACGTTGTATTTGTTTTGGTAAAAAAACACATTTCAATGGTCAAATCACAAAAGGACCAAACATTGATTAAACGGAGTCAAAAAGCATGTTTCAACGTAGTATTTGTGTTGGAAAAAGACCAAAATTCAATGGTCATATCAACGTCAGAATTCAA
>NC_084619.1:66313072-66380572 GCF_033978795.1 Nerophis ophidion | reverse complement strand
CTTATTTTTATGGACTTGCTGCTTTGTGACGTTAAGTTCTTGTTATAAACTGTTATGCCTTGAGCTCTTATTTTGAAGGCGGTAAGAGCGGAAGTGGTGACACGTTGTGGTTGAGGCTTTTATTGGTAGATTGCACAGTACAGTACATCCATCCATCCCTACCGCTTATTCCAGGGGTGTACAAATTCTTTCCACACAGGGCTGCACATGGAAAAATTTAAGCATGCTGGGATCATTTTGATATTGTTCATTTTCAAACCATAACAAAATATACGGATTTGTTTTATTTATCTTTAGGGCTCCTGGGGAGCATAGAGGGTCTCAGTCACTAAAATGTTAAAAATAATTCCAATTATTACTATTTTTTATTTATTTAATGCTTACAGCAAATCTGTATATCAACTTGAGGTTGATATAAAGTAAAATAAATAAGGTTTTATGCCTTTTCTGTCAAAGACAAATTTGTTTTTTATAGTTAAACTGAAATATGCAGTATTTAGATAGATAGTACTTTATTGATTCCTTCAGGAGAGTTCCCTTATTTAGCAATTAAAGCCCTCAAAGATCAATAATGCAGGACACCATTGATTTGAATTATTTTACATTTTTGAGTAATCACAGTGAAAAGTTAAATAAAATCCTACTAAATATATCTGAGATCCGAAAGGTTCCCCATTCATAAAGTGATACATTTTTATTCGTTTTTTTTTTTTTTTAGTTTTAACACTTAAATTTCAAGATCAACTTCCGATATATCGATTTTAAGTTTGAACTTTTATTTTGTTTGTTTTATGCTCTTTTGTCAAAACTTTGATGTTTTCATGTGGCAACCACACAATATTTTTTCCACATAAAACATTTTAAAGTGATAATTTTTAAGTAAGAATTTATTATAACAGATTTTTATGTCCTTTTTTTTCCAGCAACAGAAAAAAATTAAAATAAAGACAAAAGGGGGAAAAAAAACTGCCTGCATGGCAGCTTTGTGTCAACATTGCCACTTTTTCCTCATTAGATTTCACCTCATTCCACTATTTTTACATTTTATTTTTATTTTTGCAATACTATACATTTTGCAATTTTTGCAGAATGTGTGGCGGGCCACAAATGGCCTCCAGGTCGCACTTTGGACACCCTTGGCTTATTTCCTTTGGGGTCGCTGGTGCCTATCTCAGCTACAATCGGGCGGAAGGCGGTGTACACCCTGGACAATTCGCCACCCAATCGCAGGGCCAACACAGATAGACAACATTCACACTCACATTCACACACTAGGGACCATTTAGTGTTGCCAATCAACCTATCCCCAGGTGCATGTCTTTGGAGGTGGGAGGGGCCTATCCCCAGGTGCATGTCTTTGGAGGTGGGAGGGGCCTATCCCCAGGTGCATGTCTTTGGAGGTAGGAGGGGCCTATCCCCAGGTGCATGTCTTTGGAGGTAGGAGGGGCCTATCCCCAGGTGCATGTCTTTGGAGGTAGGAGGGGCCTATTCCCAGGTCCATGTCTTTGGAGGTGGGAGCGGCCTATTCCCAGGTCCATGTCTTTGGAGGTGGGAGGGGCCTATCCCCAGTTGGTGCAACTGGGAAATAAACGCGGAAGTGTGGCGAGCTGATGACTTTTACCATGAATTGATTAACGTGTACACGTGTCACATGTCAAATGTTGTTTTTAGACAACTTGTAGTTATTGTCATTGTCTAAAGTGACAGTTTGTTTTATTTGTCAGGTTTCTCAGTGTTGCCCCCTAGTGGTTGCTACGGTTCTGATTTAAGTTCACCAAAAATAACTTTAAAAAAAATAAAATTATATCCATACTATTCTTTCAGAATTGAAAACTTGAATACTGATGTGGTAAAGGCGTTAAGGAAACTAAGTCCATGGATTTTACTGCTGAATCCAGACAGGAGTCTCCTGGTGGCCCTGAAACAGCACGGGAGAGTGAGGTAAACCATCACCATCCATCCATCCCAACCATTAATACCGCTTGTCCCTCTTATGTTAATTGTGTTGTATTTACTTTTCTACTACGGACTGGACTCTCACTATTATGTTAGATCCACTATGGACTGGACTCTAACTATTATGTTAGATCCACTATGGACTGGACTCTCACTATTATGTTAGATCCACTATGGACTGGACTTTCACAATATTATGTTAGATCCACTATGGACTGGACTCTCACACTATTATGTTAGATCCACTATGGACTGGACTCTCGCTCTTATGTTAGATCCACTATGGACTGGACTCTCACACTATTATGTTAGATCCACTATGGACTGGACTCTCACACTATAATGTTAGATCCACTACGGACTGGACTCTCATACTATGAACTAGATCCACTATGGACTGGACTCTCACACTATTATGTTAGATCCACTATGGACTGGACTCTCACCATTATGTTAGATCCACTATGGACTGGACTCTCACTATTATGTTAGATCCACTATGGAGTGGACTCTCACACTCTTATGTTAGATCCACTACGGACTGGACTCTCACTATTATGTTAGATCCACTATGGACTGGACTCTCACACTATTATGTTAGATCCACTATGGACTGGACTCTCACACTATTATGTTAGATCCACTACGGACTGGACTCTCACACTATTATGTTAGATCCACTATGGACTGGACTCTCACACTATTATGTTAGATCCACTATGGACTGGACTCTCACACTATTATGTTAGATCCACTATGGACTGGACTCTCACACTATTATGTTAGATCCACTATGGACTGGACTCTCACACTATTATGTTAGATCCACTATGGACTGGACTCTCACACTATTATGTTAGATCCACTATGGACTGGACTCTCACTATTATGTTAGATCCACTATGGACTGGACTCTCACTATTATGTTAGATCCACTATGGACTGGACTCACACTATTATGTTAGATCCACTACGGACTGGACTCTCACAATATTATGTTAGATCCACTATGGACTGGACTCTCACACTATTATGTTAGACCCACTATGGACTGGACTCTCACACTATTATGTTAGATCCACTATGGACTGGACTCTCACTATTATGTTAGATCCACTATGGACTGGACTTTCACACTATGATGTTAGATCCACTACGGACTGGACTTTTACACTATTATGTTAGATCCACTATGGACTGGACTCTTACACTATTATGTTAGATCCACTATGGACTGGACTCTCACTATTATGTTAGATCCACTATGGACTGGACTCTCACTATTATGTTAGATCCACTATGGACTGGACTCTCACTATTATGTTAGATCCACTATGGACTGGACTCTTACACTATTATGTTAGATCCACTATGGACTGGACTCTCACTAATATGTTAGACGTCCAACAGTATTGACATGTTTTCCTCTTCAACAGGTTCTGAGAGAAGAGGATATGAAACATTACGAGACAAAGAAGAGGCTGAAAGAAAAGATGGAGGAGATTCGCCACGTCGTAAGCGAAATGAGACCTTGGATATTTGTTCGAACAAAGTTGAGCCTAACGAGAGGATTAAATGCCCTCAGATTCAAGAGATGATCCGGGAAAACGAGAGGGTTCCTGAAATGGAGCGACTGGAACTCAAGGAATTCAACGTGGATGACGAAAAGCAGAGGAGACATGACGCCATGATGGAGGAGGAAGTTGCTACGGTAACGGAGGACCTTGTGTAAATGGTAAATAAAAAGAGAATACAACAAATCCTTTTCAACTTATATTCTATTGAATAGACTGCAAAGACAAGACATTTAACGCTCGAACTGGTAAACTTTGTTATTTCTGGCAAATATTAGCTCATTTGGAATGTGATGCCTGCAACATGTTTCCAAAAAGCTGGCACAAGTGGCAAAAAAGACCAAGAAAGTTGAGGAATGCTCATCAAACACTTAATTGGAACATCCCACAGGTGAACAGGCTAATTGGGAACAGCTGGGTGCCATGATTGGGCTTGAAAAGCATTTAAAAGTCTTTCACAAACAAGGACGGGGCAAGGGTCACCACTTAGTCATCAAATTCCTGAGCAAAATTGTTCAAGAAAAACATTTCTCAACGGGCTATTGCAAGGAATTTAGGGATTTCAAAATCTACACTCTGTGATATCATCAAAAGGTTCAGAGAATCTGGAGAAATCACTGCACGTAAGCCATGATATTACGCACCGTGGATGACTCAGGCAGTACTGCATCAAAAAGCCAAATCAGTGTGTAAAGAATATCACCACATGGGCTCAGGAACACTTCAGAAAACCACTGTCAGTAACTACAGTTGGTCGTTACATCTGTAAGTGCAAGTTACCACTCTACTATGCAAAGCCACAGCCATTTATCAACAACACCCTGAAACAGTTGGCTGGGCCCAAGCTCTTCTACAAACCCCGTTTCCATATGAGTTGGGAAATTGTGTTAGATGTAAATATAAACAGAATACAATGATTTGCAAATCCTTTTCAACCCATATTCAGTTGAATATCTTACAAAGACAACATATTTTATGTTCAAACTCATAAACATTTTTTTTTGCAAATAGTCATTAACTTTAGAATTTGATGCCAGCAACACGTGACAAAAAAGTTGGGAAAGGTGGCAATAAATACTGATAAAGTTGAGGAATGCTCATCAAACACTTATTTGGAACATCCCACAGGTGTGCAGGCTAATTGGGAATAGGTGGGTGCCATGATTGGGTATAAAAGCAGCTTCCATGAAATGCTAAGTCATTCACAAACAAGGATGGGGCGAGAGTCACCAATTTGTAAGCAAATTGTCGAACAGTTTTAGAAAACATTTCTTAACGAGCTATTGCAAGGAATTTAGGGATTTTACCATCTACGGTCCGTAATATCATCAAAAGTATCAGAGAATCTGGAGAAATCACTGCACGTAAGCGATGATATTATGGACCTTTGAAACCTCTGACGGTACTGTATCAAAAACCGACATCAGTGTGTAAAGGATATCACCACATGGGCTCAGAAACACTTCAGAAAAAACACTGCCAGTAACTACAGTTGGTCGCTACATCTGTAAGTGCAAGTTAACACTCTACTATGCAAAGCCACAGCCATTTATCAACAACACCCTGAAACAGTTGGCTGGGCCCAAGCTCATCTACAAACCCCGTTTCCATATGAGTTGGGAAATTGTGTTAGATGTAAATATAAACAGAATACAATGATTCGCAAATCCTTTTCAACCCATATTCAATTGAATGCACTACAAAGACAAGATTTTTGTTGTTCAAACTCATAAACATTTTTTTTTGCAAATAGTCATTAACTTTAGAATTTGATGCCAGCAACACGTGACAAAAAAGTTGGGAAAGGTGGCAATAAATACTGATAAAGTTGAGGAATGCTCATCAAACACTTATTTGGAACATCCCACAGGTGTGCAGGCTAATTGGGAACAGGTGGGTGCAATGATTGTGTATAAAAACAGCTTCCATGAAATGCTAAGTCATTCACAAACAAGGATGGGGCGAGGGTCACCAATTTGTAAGCAAATTGTCGAACAGTTTAAGAACAACATTTCTCAACGAGCTATTACAAGGAATTTAGGGATTTTACCATCTACGGTCCGTAATATCATCAAAACTATCAGAGAATCTGGAGAAATCACTGCACGTAAGCGATGATATTATGGACCTTTGAAACCTCTGACGGTACTGCGTCAAAAACCGACATCAGTGTGTAAAGGATATCACCACATGGGCTGAGAAACACTTCAGAAAAAACACTGCCAGTAACTACAGTTGGTCGCTACATCTGTAAGTGCAAGTTAACACTCTACTATGCAAAGCCACAGCCATTTATCAACAACACCCAGAAACGCTTCGCTGGGCCCGAGCTCATCTAAGATGGACTGATGCAAAATGTCAAAGTGTTCGGTGGTCTGCCAAGTCCACATTTCAGATTGTGTTTGGAAATTGTGGACCAAAGAGAAAAAGAACCATAAGGATTCTTATAGGGGCAAAGTGTAAAAGCCAGCATGTGTGACGGTATGGGGGTGTATTAGTGCCCAAGGCATGGGTAACTTACACATCTGTGAAGGCACCATTAATGCTGGAAGGTACATACAGATTTTGGAGCAACATATGTTGACATCCAAGCAACGTTATCATGGACGCCCCTGCTTATTTCAGCAAGACAATTCTAAAATAATGATTATTTGCAAAAAAATATATAAAAAAATATTTTTTTTCAGTGTGAACATGAAATATCTTGTCTTTGCAGTCTATTCAATTGAGTATAAGTTGAAAAGGATTTGCAAATCATTGTATTCTCTTTGTATTTAGCATTTACACAACCTGACAACTTGACTGCTTTTGGGTTTGGTATTAAATGTGATTCTCCACTGCAGGTGAGAGAAAAAATCCAGATGGAGATTTTGGAGAGATGTTACCTACGGGATCTCCTGAAGAGGGACTGCTGGGATTCTCTCCAAGTCAAAGAAAGAGCTGTGAAGGTGCGACACCACAAGTAAAACCCTGTTGTGTGGTTAAAAACACTTTGACAATATTGTGTGTTGCAGGCCTTTCACACAGAACACGAGGTGACGAACTACGCCCTCAAGGAACGACCCCAGAAGGAGCTGGACGAGCTGAAAAGGGTGGAGAACATAAGGAAGAAGGAGCTGGCTGCAGTAAGAATATGTAGTTGAGCATGTTTGTACTCGCCTACCTGCATGAGTGGTGTCCACCTGTCAGCAGGATGTGAACCAACAACCAAAGGTGGGAGCAGATCAGCAGACACAGGAGGTGTTTGAGGCCCTGAGCGCGGTGGCCAGCAGCTACTCTGCCGAGCTGGAGCTGTCACATCCTCATCTCTACGACCAGTTCAGCCTGAGAATCACCGAGCAGAAGAGGAACCAGATTGTCCTGCTGCAGGTAAGAATCTCTCTGATGTAACCTTGTCTTTGCTCTGCATGCACATTTTGCTAATTGGTTCTTATCTAGTTTGCACTTTGTCTGTATTATTATTATTATTATTATTATTGGCTTTTATCTAGTTTGCACTTTGTCTGTATTATTATTATTATTATTATTATTGACGTTTTATCTAGTTTGCACTTTGACTGTATTATTATTATTATTATTATTACTATCATTATTGGCTTTTATCTAGTTTGCACTTTGTCTGTATTATTATTATTATTATTATTACTATCATTATTGGCTTTTATCTAGTTTGCACTTTGTCTGTATTATTATTATAATTATTGGCTTTTATCTAGTTTGCACTTTGTCTGTGTTATTATTATTATTTTTATTATTATTGGCTTTTATCTGGTTTGCACTTTGTCTGTATTATTATTATTATTATTATTATTATTGGCTTTTATCTAGTTTGCACTTTGTCTGTGTTATTATTATTATTATTATTATTGTTATTATTATTATTATTATTATTGGCTTTTATCTAGTTTGCACTTTGTCTGTATTATTATTATTCAATCAATCAATCAATCAATGTTTACTTATACAGCCCTAAATCACTAGTGTCTCAAAGGGCTGCACAGACCACCACGACATCCTCGGTAGGCCCACATAAGGGCAAGGAAAACTCACACCCAGTGGGAGAGGAGGAAAGCAATGGATGTCGAGCGGGTCTAACATGATACTGTGAAAGTTCAATCCACAATGGATACAACACAGTCGCGAGAGTCCAGTCCAAAGAGGATCCAAGACACAGCAGCGAGAGTCCCGTTCACAGCGGAGCCAGCAGGAAACCATCCCAAGCGGAGGCGGACCAGCAGCGTAGAGATGTCCCCAGCCGATACACAGGCGAGCAGTACATGGCTACCGGATCGGACCGGACCCCCTCCACACGGGAGAGTGGGACATAGAAGAAAAAGAAAAGAAACGGCAGATCAACTGGTCTAAAAAGGGAGTCTATTTAAAGGCTAGAGTATACAAATGAGTTTTAAGGTGAGACTTAAATGCTTCTACTGAGGTGGCATCGCGAACTGTTACCGGGAGGGTATTCCAGAGTACTGGAGCCCGAACGGAAAATGCTCTATAGCCCGCAGACTTTTTTTGGGCTTTGGGAATCACTAATAAGCCGGAGTCCTTTGAACACAGATTTCTTGCCGGGACATATGGTACAATACAATTGGCAAGATAATACCCAGATTCTTTACCGTGTCGCCTTGTATAATTGTTTGGTTGTCAAATGTTAGAGTTGTATTATTAAATAGAGTTCGGTGTCTAGCAGGACCGATAATCAGCATATCCGTTTTTTTGGCGTTGAGTTGCAAAAAGTTAGCGGACATCCATTGTTTGATTTCATTAAGACACGCCTCCAGCTGACTACAATCCGGCGTGTTGGTCAGCTTTAGGGGCATGTAGAGTTGGGTGTCATCAGCATAACAGTGAAAGCTAATACCGTATTTGCGTATGACGTCACCCAGCGGCAGCATGTAGATGCTGAAGAGTGCAGGGCCAAGGACCGAACCCTGGGGAACTCCACACGTTACCTTAACGTAGTCCGAGGTCACATTGTTATGGGAGACACACTGCATCCTATCAGTAAGATAAGAGTTAAACCAAGACAGGGCTAAGTCTGACATACCAATTCGTGTTTTGATACGTTCTAATAAAATATTATGATCGACGGTATCGAAAGCAGCGCTAAGATCGAGGAGCAGCAACATAGATGACGCATCAGAATCCATCGTTAGCAATAGATCATTAGTCATTTTTGCGAGGACTGTCTCCGTGGAGTGATTTGCCCTGAAACCGGATTGAAAGGTTTATTATTATTATTGGCTTTTATCTAGTTTGCACTTTGACTGTATTATTATTATTATTATTAGTATTACTATCATTATTGGCTTTTATCTAGTTTGCACTTTGTCTGTGTTATTATTAATATTATTATTATTATTATTATTATTGGCTTTTATCTAGTTTGCACTTTGTCTGTATTGTTATTATTATTATTATTATTATTATTATTAGCTTTTATCTAGTTTGCACTTTGACTGTATTATTATTATTATTATTATTATTGGCTTTTATCTAGTTTGCACTTTGATTGTATTATTATTATTATTATTATTATTATTATTATTGGCTTTTATCTAGTTTGCACTTTGTCTGTGTTATCATTATTATTATTATTATTATTATTGGTTTTTATCTAGTTTGCTCTTTGTCTGTATTATTATTATTATTATTATTATTATTGGCCTTTATCTAATTTGCACTTTGACTGTATTATTATTATTGGCTTTTATCTAGTTTGCACTTTGTCTGTATTATTATTATTATTATTATTATTATTATTATTATTATTATTATTATTACTATTATTGGCTTTTATCTAGTTTGCACTTTGTCTGTATTATTATTATTATTATTATTATTATTAGTAGTAGTAGTATTATTATAATTGGCTTTTATCTAGTTTGCACTTTGACTGTATTATTATTATTATTATTATTATTGGCTTTTATCTAGTTTGCACTTTGTTTGTGTTATTATTAATATTATTATTATTATTATTGTTATTATTATTATTATTATTATTATTATTATCTAGTTTGCACTTTGACTGTATTATTACTAGGAGTGTGGGAAAAAATTGATTGGAATTTGAATCGCAATTCTCACGTTGTGCGATTCAGAATCGATTCTCATTGTTAAAAAAAAGCGATTTTTTTATATATTTTATTTTATATATGTTTTTTATTAATCCAAAAAAACAATACACAGCAATACCATAACAATACAATCCAATTCCAAAACCAAACCTGAGCCAGCAACACTCAGAACTGCAATAAACACAGTAATTAAGAAGACACAAACACCACACAGAACAAAACAAAAGTAGTGAAACAAAAATGAATATTATCAACAACAGTATCAATATTAGTTATAATTTCAGCATAGCAGTGATTAAAAATCCCTCATTGACTTTATCATTAGACATTTATAAAAATAAAAAAAGAACTTGCATCACATCTCATGAGCTTGACAACACACTGTGTCCAATGTTTTCACAAAGATAAAATAAGTCATATTTTTGGTTCGTTTCATAGTTAAAACATATTTACATTAGTGCAGTCAGTTGATAAAACATTGTTCTTTACAATTATAAAAGCTTTTTACACAAATCTACTCTGCTAGCATGTCAGCAGACTGGGGTAGATCCTGCTGAAATCCTATGTATTGAATGAATACAGAATCCTTTTAAATCGGGAAAAAAATCGTTTTTGAATCGAGAATCGTGTCGAATTAAAATGAAAATCGATATTGAATCGAATCATGGGACACCCAAAGATTCGCAGCCCTAATTATTACTATTATTATAATTATTATCGGCTCCTCCTTGCCTCATTCTTATTGTGTTCCTATTTTAATGATGTTAGATCTGTGTTGTTGTTGTTGTTGTTGTTGTTGTTGTTGTTGGGGACAAGTGTTGTAAATGAGCTTCGGCTACAAACACTACGATGCATAATTGGATAACTGTTTCAGATATTTATTTTTCTGTAATTGTCCCTATTTCAAATATACCTTTATTAAAAAAAAAAAAAAAAAACTACTAACACACCTTAAAATTTGAACTTCCTTACTGAATTTTAAATCTGACATAAAATTCTGGCTCAGACCAACCTCTACTGAATCTGAACCAAAATTGATCCCCAGCATCTTTTCAAAGCATCAAACAGGTTTATATGTGACTATAATCCATATATATATTTATATGTGCTTATAGTCTATACATATATTTATGTATGTATGTATGCTGTGTACATACATATATATATATGTGTGTGTGTGTGTGTGTGTGTGGTCATAGTGTATATATATATGTGGTTTTTATGTATTTATATATTTGTATGTGGTTATAGTGTGTATATATTTATATGTAGTTATAGTCTATATATATGTGTAGTGTATATATATTTATATGGTGTTATAGTGTATATATATATATATATATATATATATATATATATATATATATATATATATATATATATATATATATATAAATAATAGAATAGAATAGAATAGAAAGTACTTTATTGATCCCTAGGGGAAATTCAGTATATATATATATATATATATATATATATATATATATATATATATACATATATATATATATATATATATATATATATATATATATATAGTATGTGGGGTTATTATAGTGTACATATATATATTTATATATATATGGTTTATGTGAATTTATATATTTATATGTGGTTATAGTGTGTGTGTGTATATATATATATATGTATATATACATATATATATATGTGTGTGTGTGTGTGTGCTCATAGTGTATATATATATATATATATATATATATATGTGGTTTTTTATGTATTTATATATTTGTATTTAGTTATAGTGTGTATATATTTATATGTAGTTATAGTCTATATATATGTGTAGTGTATACATATTTATATGGTGTTATAGTGTGTATATGTATATGTATATATATATATATATATATATATATATATATATATATATATACATAAAATAGAATATAATAGAATATAATAGAATAGAAAGTACTTTATTGATCCCTGGGGGAAATTCAGTATATATATATATATATATATATATATATATTAAAAAAAGCACATATATATTCATATGTAGTTTATTTATATTTATGTGTGGTTATTATAGTGTATATATATTTTATAAGTGTTTTTTATGTATTTATATATTTGTATGTGGTTAAAGTGTGTATATATTTATATGTGGTTATAGTCTATTTATATTTATATATATATTTATATGTGGTTATACTGTGTGTATATACTGTATATATATATATATACTGTTTATATATACATATATATATATGTGTGTATAGTCTATATATATTTATATTTATATGTATATTTGTGGTTATACTGTGTATATATATATATATATATATATATATACATATATATATACTGTTTACTGTTTATATATACATATATATGTGTGTGTATATACATATATATATATATATATATATATATATATTGTATGTATATATATATATTGTATGTATATATATATATTGTATGTATATATATGTATATATATATATATATATGTGTGTGTGTATATATATATGTGGTTATAGTCTATATATATTTATATGTGGTTATTGTGTATTTATATATTTTTTCATTCTGTTTTGCACACTCTTGGAGTCAACATGTGCATAGTGAATAGTGTTAAATGACATTAATTAGTATTTTAAAAGTGAAGTGAATTATATTTATATAGCGCTTTTCTCTAGTGACTCAAAGCGCTTTACATTGTGAAACCCAATATCTAAGTTACAAAAAGATAAACGTTTAAATGTTCTATTTATTGTCTTGTAGTTTCTTCAGTTCGGTCGATTTTATGAGGAATAACCGCATTAATATACAAAACACTTAACCCTATTAAACTTGCAATAGTCTTTTTTTAACCGTACTCAACTTGCCTTAAAGGTAATTCATCCTTGTTAACTGTAGGAGGCGCTGCTGAGAATAAAATACATATTTTATCTCATGAAGGCCTCTTGAGTTTTAAACATGAATCAGTTAAGAAACTTAAAGCTGTTTAAAACAAAATCCTGTCACCTGTGACCCGGCAGGACGTGATCCACCGCATCAAGGTGGCCCTCAACAGCAAGTTTGACGGCGTGTACAAGCAAAAAGTGCAGGAGATCGCCCGCGTGAAAGAAAGGAACAAGCAAGTGAGAGAGCTGCTGGACGAGCTGGAAGTGGCCGAGGAGCTCTGGGAGCCCTCCCTCAACGACCGAGAGGTCCCCGAGAGGGTGTTCATTGTGGACCACTCCGAGGTCACCTGGCCCCCCGGGGCCCCACCTTCATCCACCTTAGGTGATAAGCAGGGCGTCACCTGACCTGTCTGGATGTGTCCCTTCAGATACGAGCAGAGAAGTACCTCACCCCCGAGCAGCAGGAGGAGGAGGAGCGCAAGAGACTGGAGGAGGAGAAGCGCTTGGCTGCCAAGGTATGCCGGCAAAATAAATGTGACTTTGCTTTTTTAAAACTCCCGTTTGCGCTTTCTCACAAATTCTTCCTGGCCTGGAAACCGGATCGACCTGCGAGCTGGTGTACATTTGCATGCAAACTGGCCTTAAAGGCTCCAGTAGATTAGGCTGCTAAGAAAAGAACTTTCAGGAATGGCGTGAGAGATGCCTCACTCAGAGATCACGGCAAAGCATAGCAATCAACCGGGGGTGGGGCCATCAGGGCCAGCAAGGCCTTCTCTGCTGGCTTAAAGGCCGACTGAAATGAGATGTTCTTATTTAAACGGGGATAGCAGGTCCATTCTATGTGTCATACTTGATCATTTCGCCATATTGCCATATTTTTGCTGAAAGGATTTAGTAGAGAACATCCACGATAAAGTCCGCAACTTTTGGTCGCTAATAAAAAAGCCTTGCCTGTACCGGAAGTAGCAGACGATGTGGGCGTGACGTCACGGGTTGTGGAGCTCCTCACATCTGAACATTGTTTACAATCATGGCCACCAGCAGCCAGAGCGATTCGGACTCAGAAAGCGACGATTTCCCCATTAATTTGAGCGAGGATGAAAAGTTCGTGGATGAGGAAAGTTAGAGTGAATGACTAGAAAAAAAAAAAAGACTAAATCGGGCAGTGGGAACTAGGGCTGGGCGATACATCGATATATGATATATATCGCGGGTTTGTCTCCGTGCGATATGGAAAATGACTATCGTAATATTCGAGTAGACGTTCTCACGCAGCTGCGGGCATTACACTCTCCTCTTTCCTGTGTCTACTCACAGACAAGCAGGCGCACATTCATACGTCACTTACTGTCATGTCATACGTATACGCCCTCGCCCAGCGGCGTGGCTAACGTTTAGCTGTGATGCTCGCGGAGAAAGAAGGTGCGGATCTCGTGACAAATGAAGGAAGAACTAATTCCCATCGTCTGGCGGTGGTTCGGCTTCAAGCGGGAATATGTTGACTAGACAACTTTAATTTGTCATGTGTGGGGCACAAGCGTTGCTACCAAAAGTAGCATTACTGCTAATATGTAGCATCATTTGAAAAGTCTCCTGCTAATAACTTTGATAAATACCGTTTTGGTAAATTGACTTAGTTGTGATTTCCTTCTGTGCATGAAAGACTAAAAATAGCATATATGAACAAGAATGTTTTAATGTAGCCATAGAATCATTTACTGCTGTGATTATATGTATCAAGTAGTTCATTCAAGGCTAAGGCAAAATATCGTAATATATATCGTATATCGCGATATGGCCTGAAAATATCGCGGTATTGAAAAAAAGGCAATATCGCCCAGTCCTAGTGGGAACGATTGAGATCTGAACATTGTTTACAATCATGGCCACCAGCAGCTAGAGCGATTCGGACCGAGAAAGTGACAATTTCCCCATTAATTTGAGCGAGGATGAAAGATTTGTGGATGAGGATAGTGAGAGTGAAGGACTAGAAAAAAAATAAAAAATAAAACTAGACGGCAGAGTGATTCCGATTATTAGACAAATTTACTAGGATCATTCTGGAAAATAAGCTTAGTAACACAATAAGCTTATCTGCTTATTGTGTTACTAGTGTTTTAGTGAGATTATACGGTCGTACCTGTGCAACCTGATGGTCGGCCCCGCACCTTTCTTCAGCACCAGTCGACGGGTGGTGACGATGCCCATCTCTGCCTTTCGCAAGGGACCCTCTTCGAAACACGATCTTTCGAAATGATCGCTGCATAATTCACTGTACTTTGTGTGTGTGGTCCAATCCAACCGTGTTCGCTTGACATCTCTGTTCCATTGTAAAACTTGACTGTCATTTTTCGGGAATGTAAACAATGAAACTCGGTCTGTGTTTGTGTTGCTAAAGCCGGCCGCAATACACCGCTTCCCGCCTACAGCTTTCTTCTTTGATGTCTCCATTGTTCATTGAACAAATTGCAAAAGATTCAGCAACTTAGACGTCCAGAATAGGGTATAGTTTTTCGATGAAAACGGATGACTTAATAGCTGGGAATAATGCTGGAACAAAATGTCCTCTACAGTCCGTGACGTCATGCGCACGCGTCATCATACCGAGACGTTTCAGCAGGATATTTTTCGGCGCGAAATTTAAAATGTGTTGCAATGTAAAGATTTCATCATTGATGTATAAACTATCATACTTCCTGGTCGGTAGTAGTGGGTTTAAGTAGGCCTTTAACATAACCAGAAATCAAAATCATGAATAATGTACTTTCCATAAATATCTCAAATTATTCATATTCTCTTTATGTCACATTATTTTCCTTCCAATGCTGTCGTTTAGAGTGACAACGTACGAGGAAGGGCACTTGACGACATGATGGAAGGCGTTGCCTGAAATGTTTTATTTTGCTTTTGTCCCACCCCAACACACTGCAACACAATTGTGAAACTTCTTCTTATACTTTTGATCCGAACATGTTGATAAATTTTTGTTGTTGTCGTCGTTTAGAGTGACAACGTACGAGGAAGGGCACTTGACGACATGATGGAAGGCGTGCTGGAAATATTTTATTTTGCTTTTGTCCCACCCCAACACACTGCAACACAATTATGAAACTTCTTCTTATACTTTTGATCCGAACATGTTGATAAATGTTTGTTGTTGTCGTCGTTTAGAGTGACAACGTACGAGGAAGGGCACTTGACGACATGATGGAAGGCGTGCTGGAAGTGAAAAAAGACAGCATTTTGAAATCGGTAGGTCAAGCTTATTTTTTTTTTCCCGAGTTTTTCTTCCCCCTCTTAATCCCCGGTGGAGTAAAACAAAAGACAGCAAAAGCAAGCACAGGAAATGAGTAGTAAATGTACTCCGCAGGAAGTACCGCAGCCCGAGTTTGTTCTGGCCAAACCCGACAACCAGTGGACGGACGAGGAGAAAAAGCTCTTCAAAGAGTACGACAAGAAAGTCAAGGAGCTCGATACAGAAAAGGACAAATACAGAAAGGTATTTTACCAAAGTGAAGAAATGTTACCTTCTTACCGCCATGAATCACTGCAATAAGGCGCTTTTGGTAGCCATCCACAAGCTTCTGCTTCCATTTTTCACCACAAAATTACTACAGTTCAGCTCAAAGTGTCGCTTTTCTGACATGGACTTGTTTCTTCAGCATTGTCCACACCTTTAAGTCAGGACTTTGGGAAGGCCATTCTAAAACCTTCATTCTCGCCTGATTTAGCCATTCCTTTACCACTTTTGACGTGTATTTGGGGTCATCGTCCTGTTGGCCCAAGACCCAACCTCCGGGCTTTAGCTTATCCTGAAGAATTTGGAGATAATCTTCTTTTTTGGTTGTCCCATTTAGTCTCTGTAAAGCACCAGTTTCATTGGCAGCAAAACCGGCCCAGAGCATAATACTACCACCACCATGCTTCACGGTAAACTTCAGGTTCAAACATGTATTAAACAAGACAAGAAGCAAGGAATTAAACAGAGACAGAATTACATTTGGCTCAATGAGGAGAAATGCATACACCTATAGATAGATAGATGGATGGATGGATCGATCTTTATTGATTTCTTCAGGAGAGTTCCCTCAGGAAAATTAAAATTCCAGCAGTAGTGCACGGAATTGAGATCGAAACTAAAAAGCAAATAAATGGGGGTATGAATGGAAATAAATTAGAAAAATATTACAATAAGAATACAAACAAAAAGCAACGACGAGAATAACAATCTAACAGTAAAATAAGAATAAAACCAAGAGAAACTAGTCAGTAGTAACCATGTTCTGAAAAAGTATTGCACTGTTTTGCATCCTGCACGCACTGTAGTGAATTATATTTATATAGCGCTTTTCTCTAGTGAATCAAAGTGCTTTACATAGTGAAACCCAATATCTAAGTTACATTTAAACCAGTGTGGGTGGCACTGGGAGCAGGTGGGTAAAGTGTCTTGCCCAAGGACACAACGGCAGTGACTAGGATGGCGGAAGCGGGAATCGAACCTGCAACCCTCAAGTTGCTACCAACCGAGCTATGCCGCCCTCGTACAGTGTCACCATGCTCTGACGAAATATTGTACGCCTCCTCTTTTAATTTGGACTTTCCCTGATTACATGGCAACAGTTGTTTCTAAGGGAAGGGGGTTGTAAACAGCTGTCGCCTTTGATTACAAAACAGTTCAAAGAAAAGGTTGTGTAAGAGTTCAAAGAAGAGGTGCCTGGAGCATGGGCAGGTCCTGCTTTCTCTCTGCTTTATAGCTCTCGGGTCAAGACAAAATCTTTCTGTGGATTACAATACATCAAAGAAATAGAACCCTCATGTTGCCTCCCATCCTACACAGTGGAGTTTTACAAGCCTTTTGCTTGGTAGGATCAAAGACAGCTTTTGTCCTCTCGCACGGCGATCTGAACTCAATGTAGCACAAAGTTTTGTGATAACGTAGATACAATTATTGTGACAGTAGGTATGGTGTTCCTTTTCCCCTCCAAACATATTGCTGGGTATTGTGGCCAAACAGTGAAATTTTTGTTACATCCGACCACGGAACTTTCCCCCAGAAGGTCTTATCTTTGTTCATGTGATGTCGGATGAAACAAAAGCCAAAAACAGTTTTTGCTTTTGTTAGGTTATTTCACACTTTTTACTTAGCATCGATGCAAATATCAACAGTAACAATGCCGAGTATAGTATCGCTATATGGTTGATACCACAGTGATTAGATCCATATTTTTAGGATAAAAAAACATTTGTTGTTTTTGTTCAAAAACTCAGAAAATTAAAGCGACAAGGATTTTTTTTTACTTTTGTTTGGTTGATAGCACTATTTACTTAAAAATAATCAACAAATAGACAGTAACAATACCAAGTATAGTACCAGTATTGAATATTATGATCAAAAACAAACATTTTTTTTGTTCTTGATATTGTTTACAAACTCAGGAAACAAAACCCAATAGTAGTTTTGCTTGCTTATTTAATTGCACTATTTACTTTTAAAACCAATACAAATATCGACCATAACAATTGTGAGTATAGTATTAGTCTTGGTCGATACAACAGTAGGCATGGTGTTCCTGGGATTAAAAGCCTCACCTTTTCTCCTCCAAACATATTGTTTGTAATGTGGCCAATAACACTGTTTTTCGCGCTATTTTTTTTTTAACTTTAAAATCTTGTTGTTATAATGTTATTTTATTTGTCATTTAATGTTTGTGTCTTACTGTATATGTAAAAAACACAGTAAAATCTATTGTCAATTTTCCAGTCTACAGTTTGATTGATCGTTTGTTTTGATATTTAAGCACAGTATTTATTTTAACCCCCAAAAATATTTTTGTAATACATGATAATGTAATATTTAGATTTGGATAATATTGCAAATTGCATGCTGTACATGACATTTAATGTCAAAAAGAAAACCACACTTAAGTAAGAAAAGATTAAGCGTTTTTTTGTCTGATTTGGAACTGATCTGCAATTACAGTCGCTGGAAAACGAAATCAAAAGCCTCCAAAAAGCCACCAAAGACGCCACCGAGCGCTTTGATGACGGATTGAAGAAGCTGTTTGAAAGAAAAATCAAGTCGGACATGGCAATTTGTCAGGTGAACAACACACACACACACGCACACGCACACACACGCACACACATGCACACACAAACTAGTCTTCAGAATTGGGTAAAACACCAACTTATATTCTTGTCTTCATGAAAGAAGGGAATTTATCTGGAAAATATGCTAGTTTTTTTAATTGAAACACCTTTAACATGGTAACAAAAACATTAAAATAAATAATAATAATATATATATATGTATATATATATATATGCTTTCCCCTGACAGTTTGTTTGTGTTTTAGTTTTTTCCTCTGCATTTGTCTTGGTTCCCTGTGTATGTGTAGTATTTCCTGTCATCGCTCTTATTTTGTCTGTTTCCTGTGTTTCTTCCTGAGCGTTTTTTTCCCCTCCGCTGTGGCTGATTGGCACCTGGCCACACCTGGTGTCAATCAGCCCGGTTCCTATTTGTACCTGCTTTTGTCCTCCAGTCAGGGCTGGATTACTGTCATGTATTATCGCTCCTGTCCTGTCGTACCGTACCGTGTCGTGTCTTTGCAGCGTAGCGGTAAACTATATTTGTTAGATGTTTGTAGCTTACTGTTCTTTTGTTCTGTGCGTCCAGTTTGTTTTCATATTACAAGTACGACTTTTGTTTTCCTGCTCGCTACCCGCCCTGTTTGTTTTTGCTAGCTTCCATGCTAAGTTCCTTTTGTTTTCTAGCTCCCATGCTAGCTCTCTTAGTTGGTTGTCTGCCTCGTGCGCGCTCTTTGTTTGTACCCTTTTGTTTGGTTTTGTTGTCGTGTGTGTAAATTAAAACCATGTTTTCTCATTCAATGCCTGCCTCCTTCTCTGCATCTTGGGGTTCGTCACCAACTAAACCTGACATATATGTGTGTGTATATATGTATATGTATGTATGTATGTATGTATATATATCTATATATACACACATATATATATATATAGTCAGGCTTTCCCTTGACAGTTTGTTTGTTTTAGTTTTTTCCTCTGCATTTGTCTTGGTTCCCTCTGTATGTGTAGTATTTCCTGTCAGCGCTCTTATTTTGTCTGTTTCCTGTGTTTCTCCCTGAGCGTTTTTTTCCCCCTCAGCTGTGGCTGATTGGCACCGGGCCACACCTGGTGTCAATCAGCCCGCTCCTATTTGTACCTGCTTTTGTCCTCCAGTCAGGGGTGGATTACTGTCATGTATTATCGGTCCTGTCCTGTCGTACCGTACTGTGTCGTGTCTTTGCAGCGTAGCGGTAAGCTATATTTGTTAGATGTTTGTAGCTTACTGTTTTTTTTGTTCCCTGCTTCCAGTTTGTTTTCATATTACAAGTATGATGTCTGTTTTCCTGCTCGCTACCCGCTAGCTTCCACGCTAGGGCCCTTTTTGTTTTTGCTATCTTCCATGCTAAGTTCCTTTTGTTTTCTAGCTCCCATGCTAGCTCTTTTATTATTATTATATATGAAAATTTATAGTAAAATACACTACATTTTGAGGTGAAATTTAGATTTTTTTATAATTTTTTGAAATCTACTAATAAAATGAATTAAAATATGGTGTAATAATAGTATTCACTGTTAGAAGTAAAACATAACTGCCATGTGGCCCTCAGTGGAAAGCACTTTGACACCAAGGTTGCCATGATGCCGAAATGACTCATTTTTTGAAGTGTTATTTTACAGGAAGAATTGAAGATTAAAATTCTAAGTTACTCCATACTCATGGAAGAGGTCATGGGCATTGAGGAAAAGGAGCATCAGTCCAAACTTGGCCAAATGGAGGCCAACATGGTGTGTTCATCTGGGAATTGTCCGACTTCTCCTTCCTGGCGCACCCTGCTCGAATAATCCCGCTTGTTTTGTAGAAGAAAATGGGCGAAGAATTGCAGAAGTTTCAAAAAGACGTGGAATTTTCCCACGAGAGCTTTGACAACATTGTAGCTGAGGACAAAGTAAGTCTCACCTCGTATTTTCACTCTTTACAACTCCATCCATCCATTTTTCTACCGCTTGTCCCCTTCCTGATATGGACAAAAAACAACTAAAATGAACAAGCAGTAGTATATAATCCATCATTTTAAGCACATTTTCTATTATAAAATGATATGATAAATATAAACTAAATGATTTTAGAAAGAAAAATAACTGGGTTTCTCATTGTTGGGGATTTATATTTTGTCAAATTTTTGAAATGGACAAAAAATAACAAAAAATTAACAAGCAATAATATATCATCCATAATTTTAAGCACATTTTCTATTATGAAAAGATTTGATGAATGTAAACTAAATGTTTTGAGGAAGAAAAACAACTGGGTTTCTCATTGTTGGGGATTTATGTTTTGTCCAAATTTTTAATATGGACAAAAAACAACCAAAACCAACCAAAAATGATCAAGCAAAAGTATATAATCCATAATTTTAAGCACATTTTCTAGTATAAAAAGATATGATAGATGTTTTAAGGAAGAAAAATAACTGGGTTACTTATTGTTGGGGATTTATATTTTGTCCAATTTTTTATGTGGACATAAAAAAAACCTAAACCAACAAAAAAATTATTAAGCAATAGTATATAATCCATAATTTTAAGAACATTTTCTATTATAAAATGATATGATAAATGTTTTAAGGAAGAAAAACAACTAGGTTTTTCATTGTTGGGGATTTATATTTTGTCCAAATTTTTAATATGGACAAAAAACAACTAAAACCAACCAAAAATGATCAAGCAAAAGTATATAATCCATAATTTTAAGGACATTTTCTAGTATAAAAAGATATGATAGATGTAAAATAAATGTTTTAAGGAAGAAAAATAACTGGGTTACTTATTGTTGGGGATTTATATTTTGTCCAATTTTTGATATGGACAAAAAACAACTAAAACCAACCAAAAAATAACAAGCAATAGTGTATAATACATAATTTTAAGCACATTTTCTATTATAAAATTATATGATAAATGTTTTAAGGAAGAAAAACAACTAGGTTTCTCATTGTTGGGGATTTATATTGTGTCCATTTTTTGATATGGACAAAAAAAAACAACTAAAACCAATAAAAAAATAACAAGCTATAGTACATAATCCATAATTTTAAGCACATTTTCTATCATGAAATGATATAATAAATATAAAATAAATGTTATGAGGAAGAAAAACAACTAGGTTAATCATTGTTGGGGATTTATATTTTGTCCAATTTTTGATATAGACAAAAAACAACTAAAACCAACCAAAAATTAACAAAAAATACATATAATCCTTAATTTTAAGGACATTTTCTATTATAAAATGATATGATAAATGTTTTAAGGAAGAAAAACAACTGGATTACTCATTGATGGGGATTTATATTGTGTCCAATTTTTGGTATGGACAAAAAAAAAACTAAAACCAATAAAAAATTAACAAGCAATAGTATATAATCCATAATTTTAAGGACATTTTCAATTATAAAATGATATAATGAATATAAAATAAATGTTATAAGGAAGATAAATAACTAGGTTACTTATTGTTGGGGATTTATATTTTCTCCAATTTTTGAAATGGACAAAAAACAACTAAAACCAACCAAAAATTAACAAGCAATATTATATAATCCATAATTTTAAGCACATTTTCTATAATAAAATGATATAATAAATGTAAAATACATGTTTTAAGGAAGAAAAACTAGGTTAGTCATTGTTGGGGATTTATATTTTGTCCAATTTTTGAAATGGACAAAAACAACTAAAAACAACCAAAAATTAACAAGCAATAGTATATAATTCATAATTTTAAGCACATTTTCTATTATAAAATTATATGATAAATGTTTTAAGGAAGAAAAACAACTAGGTTTCTCATTGTTGGGGATTTATATTTTGTCCAATTCTTCATATAGACAAAAAAACAACTAAAAACAACCAAAAAATAACAATCAGTAGTGTATAATCCATAATTTTAAGCACACTTTCTATTATAAAATGATACGATGAATGTAAAATAAATGTTTTAAGGAAGAAAAACAACTGGGTCACTCATTGTTGGGGATTTATAATTTGTCCAATTTTTGATGTGGACAAAAAAACAACTAAAACCAACCAAAAATGATCAAGCAATACTGTATAATTCATAATTTTAAGCACATTTTCTAGTATACAAAGATATGATAAATGTAAAATAAATGTTTTAAGGAAGAAAAATAACTGGGTTACTTATTGTTGGGGATTTATATTTTGTCCAATTTTTGATATGGACAAAAAACAACTAAAACCAACCAAAAAAATAACAAGCAATAGTGTAAAATACATAATTTTATGCACATTTTGTATTATAAAATTACATGATAAATGTTTTAAGGAAGAAAAACAACTGGGTTTCTCATTGTTGGTGATTTATATTTTGTCCAATTTTTGAAATGGACAAAAAATTAACAAGCAATAGTATATAATTCATAATTTTAAGAACATTTTCTATTATAAAATGATATGATAAATGTAAACTAAATGTTTTTAGAAAGAAAAACAACTGGGTTTCTCATTGTTGGGGATTTATATTTTGTCAAATTTTTGATATAGACAAAAAACAACTAAAACCAACCAAAAATTAACAAAAAATACATATAATCCTTAATTTTAAGGACATTTTCTATTATAAAATGATATGATAAATGTTTTAAGGAAGAAAAACAACTGGATTACTCATTGATGGGGATTTATATTGTGTCCAATTTTTGGTATGGACAAAAAAAAAACTAAAACCAATAAAAAATTAACAAGCAATAGTATATAATCCATAATTTTAAGGACATTTTCAATTATAAAATGATATAATGAATATAAAATAAATGTTATAAGGAAGATAAATAACTAGGTTACTTATTGTTGGGGATTTATATTTTCTCCAATTTTTGAAATGGACAAAAAACAACTAAAACCAACCAAAAATTAACAAGCAATATTATATAATCCATAATTTTAAGCACATTTTCTATAATAAAATGATATAATAAATGTAAAATACATGTTTTAAGGAAGAAAAACTAGGTTAGTCATTGTTGGGGATTTATATTTTGTCCAATTTTTGAAATGGACAAAAACAACTAAAAACAACCAAAAATTAACAAGCAATAGTATATAATTCATAATTTTAAGCACATTTTCTATTATAAAATTATAAGATAAATGTTTTAAGGAAGAAAAACAACTAGGTTTCTCATTGTTGGGGATTTATATTTTGTCCAATTCTTCATATAGACAAAAAAACAACTAAAAACAACCAAAAAATAACAATCAGTAGTGTATAATCCATAATTTTAAGCACACTTTCTATTATAAAATGATACGATGAATGTAAAATAAATGTTTTAAGGAAGAAAAACAACTGGGTCACTCATTGTTGGGGATTTATAATTTGTCCAATTTTTGATGTGGACAAAAAAACAACTAAAACCAACCAAAAATGATCAAGCAATACTGTATAATTCATAATTTTAAGCACATTTTCTAGTATACAAAGATATGATAAATGTAAAATAAATGTTTTAAGGAAGAAAAATAACTGGGTTACTTATTGTTGGGGATTTATATTTTGTCCAATTTTTGATATGGACAAAAAACAACTAAAACCAACCAAAAAAATAACAAGCAATAGTGTAAAATACATAATTTTATGCACATTTTGTATTATAAAATTACATGATAAATGTTTTAAGGAAGAAAAACAACTGGGTTTCTCATTGTTGGTGATTTATATTTTGTCCAATTTTTGAAATGGACAAAAAATTAACAAGCAATAGTATATAATTCATAATTTTAAGAACATTTTCTATTATAAAATGATATGATAAATGTAAACTAAATGTTTTTAGAAAGAAAAACAACTGGGTTTCTCATTGTTGGGGATTTATATTTTGTCAAATTTTTTAAACGGACAAAAAGCAACAAAAAATTAACAAGCAATAGTATATAATCCATAATTTTAAGCACATTTTCTATTATAAAATTATATGATAAATGTTTTAAGGAAGAAAAACAACTAGGGTTCTCATTGTTGGGGATTTATATTGTGTCCAATTTTTGATATGGACAAAAAAACCCAACTAAAACCTATAAAAAAATAACAAGCTATAGTACATAATCCATAATTTTAAGCACATTTTCTATCATGAAATGATATAATAAATATAAAATAAATGTTATGAAGAAGAAAAACAACTAGGTTAATCATTGTTGGGGATTTATATTTTGTCCAATTTTTAATATAGACAAAAAACAACTAAAACCAACCAAAAATTAACAAAAAATACATATAATCCTTAATTTTAAGGACATTTTCTATTATAAAATGATATAATAAATGTTTTAAGGAAGAAAAACAACTGGATTACTCATTGTTGGGGATTTATATTGTGTCCAATTTTTGATATGGACAAAAAAACAACTAAAACCAATAAAAAACTAACAAGCAATGGTATATAATCCATAATTTTAAGCACATTTTCAATTATAAAATGATATAATGAATATAAAATAAATGTTATAAGGAAGAAAAATAACTAGGTTACTTATTGTTGGGGATTTATATTTTGTCCAATTTTTGAAATGGACAAAAAACAACTAAAACCAACCAAAAATTAACAAGCAATATTATATAATCCATAATTTTAAGAACATTTTCTATAATAAAATGATATGATAAATGTAAAATAAATGTTATAAGGAAGAAAAATAACTAGGTTACTCATTGTTGGGGATTTATATTTTGTCCAATTTTTGATATTGACAAAAAACAACTAAAACCAACCAAAAATTAACAAACAATAGTATATAATCCATAATTTTAAGTACATTTTCTGTTATAAAATGATAAAATAAAATAAATGTTTTAAGGAAGAAAAACAACTGGGGAAAAATTGGACAAAATTTTTGATATGGACAAAAAACAACTAAAACCAACCAAAAATTAACAAAAAATAGGAAGAAAAACAACTAGGTTACTTACTGTTGGGGATTTATATTTTGTCCAATTTTTGAAATGGACAAAAAACAACTAAAACCAACGAAAAATTAACAAGCAATAGTATACAATCCATAATTTTAAGAAAGTTTTCTATAATAAAATGATATGATAAATGTTTTAATGAAGAAAATCAACTGGATTACTCATTGTTGGGGATTTATATTTTGTCCAATTTTTGAAATGGACAAAAAACAACTAAAACCAACCAAAAATTAACAAGCAATAATGTATAATCCATAATTTCAAGGACATTTTCAATTAAACAAGCAATAGTATGTAATCCATAATTTTAAACACATTGTCTGTTATAAAATTATAAAATAAATATAAAATAAATGTTTTAAGGAAGAAAAACAACTGGGGAACTCATTGTTGGGGATTTATATTTTGTCCAATTTTTGATATGGACAAAAAACAACTAAAACCAACCAAAAAATAACAAGCAATAGTATATAATCCATCATTTTAAGCACATTTTCTGTTATAAAATTATATAATGACTATAAAATAAATGTTATAAGGGAGTAAAACAACTAACTTACTTATTGTTGGGGATTTATATTTTTTCCAATTTTTTAAATGGACAAAAAACTAAAACCAACCAAAAATTAACAAGCAATATTATATAATCCATAATTTTAAGCACATTTTCTATAATAAAATGATATAATAAATGTAAAATACATGTTTTAAGGAAGAAAAACAACTAGGTTACTCATTGTTGGGGATTTATATTTTGTCCAATTTTTGAAATGGACAAAAAACAACTGAAACTATGAAAAAATAACAAGCAATAGTATGTAATCCATAATTTTAAGCACATTTTCAATAATAAACTCTTGATGTGATGATTGATTGTCCGTCAAGGCTCTGGACAAAGAATTCCGGAAGGAGTTCTCAAGTCTTCACAAGGCCATGGTGGACCAGCTCTACAAACTGTTCAAAAGAAGACCCAGGTTGTTCTTCCAGCTTTATTCACACCTGGCTTCCTGGAAGCATTATATGGCCTCAAAATATTATTTTTTTTCATACTTTTCCCTGCCCAGAGGTCCAAAGAAGAACGCCATGGAGGAGCTGGACGCACCTAAAAATATGCCGGAAGGCGTCAACGCCACCGTTTGGGAGAAGTTTTGTCATGTCCGCAAAAACAAAATAGACAGCGAGCAAAACGTAACCACTGCCTGTTTATTTCTCTTCTGCACTTAAGCATTTTTCAAAGACATACATTTGTCTTCCTTCAGATTAAGATGAAAGCGTCCCTCCTGGCGGAGATGCAGGCCTCCTTGCACCAGAAGCAGGAGGAGAACCAGGTCGCCCAGCAGGACATCCAACACTTCAAGGAGCAGTTGGAAAGGTGTGGGAAACTTTCTTGGCAAATATTTGAAGTATTTGAAGGTTTTTTCTAAGTGAGGCATCATTTAAGTAATTAATTAAATATTTTAAAGAGTCATTTTGTTAGTAACTAAATTACTGTTTGTTAAAGTAACAAGTAAAAATAACTGACACACAATCTGCTCTCATGAAACGTCGCTCAACTGCATATGCCAGATATTTGAAGTTTTTGTAAGTAAGGCAATATTATAGTAATTAGTTACATTTATTAAAGAGTGATTTTGTTAGTAACTAAATTACTGTTTGTTAAAGTAACAAGTACAAATAATTAACGCACACTCTGGTCTTATGAAACGTCGCTCAACTGCATATGCCAGATATTTGAAGTTTTTGTAAGCAAGGCATTATTTTAGTAATTAGTTACTTTTATTAAAGAGTAATTCCTTTAGTAATTTAATTACTGTTTGTTAAAATAACATGTAAATATAATTAACGCACACTCTGCTCTCATGCAACGTCGCTCAACTGCATATGCCAGATATTTGAAGATTTTTATAAGTAAAACTTTATTTTAGTAATTAATGACATTTATTAAAGAGTAATTTTGTTAGTAACTAAAATAGTGTTTATTAAAGTAACAAGTAAATATAATTAACGCACACTCTGCTCTCATGAAACGTCGCTCAACTGCATATGCCAGATATTTGAAGTTTTTGTAAGCAAGGCATTATTTTAGTAATTAGTTACATTTATTAAAGAGTAATTCCTTTAGTAATTTAATTACTGTTTGTTAAAATAACAAGTAAATATAATTAACACACACTCTGCTCTCATGCAACGTCGCTCAACTGCATATGCCAGATATTTGAAGGTTTTTATAAGTAAAACTTTATTTTATTAATTAATGACATTTATTAAAGAGTAATTTTGTTAGTAACTAAAATAGTGTTTATTAAAGTAACAAGTAAATATAATTAACGCACACTCTGCTCTCATGAAACGTCGCTCAACTGCATATGCCAGGTATTTCAATGTTTTTCTAAGTAAGGCATTTATTTAGTAATTATTTAAATTTATTAGAGTAATTCCGTTAGTAATTTAATTACTGTTTGTTAAAGTAACGAGTACAAATAATTTTAACGCACAATCTGCTCTCATGAAACGTCGCTCAACTGCATATGCCAAATATTTGAAGTTTTTGTAAGTAAGGCATTATTATAGTAATTAGTTACATTTATTAAAGAGTAATTCCCTTAGTAATCAAATTACTGTTTGTTAAAGTAAAAAGTAAATATCATTAACGCACACTCTGCTCTCATGAAACGCCGCTCAACTGCATATGCCAGATATTTGAAGTTTTTCTAAGTAAGGCATTATTTTAGTAATTATTTACATTTATTAAAGAGTAATTTCGTTAGTAATTAAATAACTGTTGAAGTAACAAGTAAATATAATTAACACACACTCCGCTCTAATGAAGCGTTGCTCAACTGCATATGGCAGATATTTAAAGGTTTTTCTAAGTAAGGCATTTATTTAGTAATTATTTACATTTATTAAAGAGTAGTTCCGTTAGTAATTAAATTACTGTTTGTTAAAGTAACAAGTAAATATAATTAACGCACACTCTGCTCTCATGAAATGTTGCTCAACTGCATATGCCAGGTAATAGAGGTTTTTCTAAGTAAGGCATTATTTTAGCAATTACATTCATGAAAGAGTAATTTCGTTAGTAATTAAAGTTACTGTTTGTTAAAGTAACAAGTAAATACAATTAACGCACACTCTGCTCTCATGAAACGTCGCTGAACTGCATATGCCAGATATTTGAAGGTTTTTCTAAGTAAGGCATTTATTTAGTAATGATTTACATTTATTAAAGAGTAGTTCCGTTTGTAATTAAAATTACTGTTTGTTAAAGTAACAAGTAAATGTAATTAACACACACTCTGCTCTCATGAAACGTCGCTCAACTGCATATGCCAGGCATTTCAATGTTTTTCTAAGTAAGGCATTTATTTAGTAATTATTTAAATTTATTAGAGTAATTCCGTTAGTAATTTAATTACTGTTTGTTAAAGTAACAAGTACAAATAATTTTAACGCACACTCTGCTCTCATGAAACGTCGCTCAACTGCATATGACTGATATTTGAAGTTTTTGTAAGTAAGGCATTATTATAGTAATTATTTACATTTATTAAAGAGTAATTCCCTTAGTAATTAAATTACTGTTTGTTAAAGTAAAAAGTAAATATCATTGACGCACACTCTGATCTCATGAAACGCCGCTCAACTGCATATGCCAGATATTTGAAGTTTTTCTAAGTAAGGCATTATTTTAGTAATTATTTACATTTATTAAAGAGTAATTCTGTTAGTAATTTAATTACTGTTTGTTAAAGTAACAAGTAAATATAATTAACACACACTCTGTCCTCATGCAACGTCGCTCAACTGCATATGCCAGATATATGAAGTTTTTTCTAAGAAAGGCATTTATTTAGTAATTAATGACATTTATTAAAGAGTAATTTTGTTAGTAACTAAAATAGTGTTTATTAAAGTAACAAGTAAATATAATTAACGCACACTCTGCTCTCATGAAACGTTGCTCAACTGCATATGCCAGATATTTGAAGTTTTTTCTAAGAAAGGCATTTATTTAGTAATTAATGACATTTATTCAAGAGTAATTTTGTTAGTAACTAAAATAGTGTTTATTAAAGTAACAAGTAAATATAATTAACGCACACTCTGCTCTCATGAAACGTCGCTCAACTGCATATGCCAGATATTTGAAGTTTTTGTAAGTAAGGCATTATTATAGTAATTGGTTACATTTATTAAAGAGTAATTCCCTTAGTAATTAAATTACTGTTTGTTAAAGTAAAAAGTAAATATCATTAACGCACACTCTGCTCTCATGAAACGCCGCTCAACTGCATATGCCAGATATTTGAAGGTTTTTCTAAGTAAGGCATTTATTTAGTAATTATCTACATTTATTAAAGAGTAGTTCCGTTAGTAATTAAATTACTGTTTTTTAAAGTAACGAGTACATATGATTAACGCACACTCTGCTCTCATGAAATGTTGCTCAACTGCATATGCCAGGTAATAGAGGTTTTTCTAAGTAAAGCATTATTTTAGCAATTACATTCATGACAGAGTAATTTTGTTAGTAATTAAAGTTACTGTTTGTTAAAGTAACAAGTAAACATAATTAACGCACACTCTGCTCTCATGAAACGTCGCTCAACTGCATATGCCAGGTATTTGAAGGTTTTTCTAAGTAAGGCATTTATTTAGTAATGATTTACATTTATTAAAGAGTAGTTCCGTTTGTAATTAAAATTACTGTTTGTTAAAGTAACAAGTAAATATAATTAACGCACACTCTGCTCTCATGAAACGTCGCTCAACTGCATATGCCAGGTATTTGAATGTTTTTCTAAGTAAGGAATTTATTTAGTAATTATTTACATTTATTAAAGAGTAATTTCATTAGTAATTTAATTACTGTTCGTTAAAGTAACAAGTAAATAAAATTAACGCACACTTTGCTCTCATTAAACCTTGCTCAACTGCATATGCCAGATATATGAAGTTTTTCTAAGGAAGGCATTTAATTAGTAATTAATTCCATTTATTAAAGAGTAATTTCATTAATTATTAAATTACTTTTTGTTAAAGTAACAAGTAACTATAATTGACGCACACTCTGCTCTCATGAAACGTCGCACAACTGTATATGCCAGATATTTGAAGTTTTTCTAAGTAAGGCATTATTTTATTAACTAATGACATTTATTAAAGAGTAATTTCGTTAGTTATTAAATTACTGTTTGTCAAAGTAACAAGTAAAAATAGTTAACACACACTCTGCTCTCATGAAACATCGCTCAACTGCTTATGCCAGATATATGAAGTTTTTCTAAGTAAGGCATTTATTTAGTAATTAATTACATTTATTAAAGGGTAATTTCATTAATTATTAAATTACTTTTTGTTAAAGTAACAAGTAACTATAATTGACGCACACTCTGCTCTCATGAAACATCGCACAACTGTATATGCCAGATATATGAAGTTTTTTTTTTTTTTAAGTAACGCATTAATTACATTTACTAAAGGGTAATTCCGTTTGTAACAAATGACTGTTTTGGCAAGGTAACAAGTATATAATATAATTAATCACATTTTTCTAAAGTAACTTTTCAGAGCACTGCTTAGGACCAACGCCTTAATTGGTGTATCACATGTGAATATTCCTCTCTGGTTCCCGTGTTGTGACCTTCAAGTATGCGTAAGGAGAAGCAGCACTTCCTGACGGACATCATGGTCCAGTTCCTACTGAAGCAAGGCCAGGTGGAGGTCATCAACGCCGATTTCATCCCCGACTACAGCGACTCCGTTCTTCTCCACAGGACGGTTGTGGAAGACCTCAACCAGACCATCAGGGTATGGGGATTATGTACGATATACCGCTACTAGTATAGTATCGCCGTGTATGACAGTGCGTAGTCACGCGGTTACATCGCTGGTTTTAGGAGCAGAGGAGCATGTTTGGCAGCGCACACGCACAGAGTACTTACAAGCAGACAAAGTGTGTAGACAGAAAAGGGAGAATGGACGCATTTTGGTGTAAAGATAAAGGTGAAGTTAAAACACCGAATTCCGGCCTCCGTGGTGACAAAGTATGTTTCTTACAAGTACCATTATCACTGGAGGACGAGGAATAGCTAAACATGCTCCACTACACGCCGTAGGAGGATACAATAGCTCACTACCGTCACCGCTAATAAAAGCTAGCGCTCCTGAATGTAAACAAATGCCGTGAGTGGATCTACGCCTGACATCCACTGTAATGATACCAAGTACGATAGCGTAACAAGTCGATACTGCGATGATTACATCGTTATTAATTTTTATATATGTTTATAAAGTCTGGTATCGTACTCCGGTATCGGTTCTGTACTCGGATACTCTTGTCTTGTTTTGTATATTGTACATAATTGCTTATTATTTTCTATTGGATACTAGTCTATTTATTTTAATTCTCGGTTTTATCTTTATTACTTCCTGTGTAATTTATTTTTATCCCATGTTTGTTCCCACTACCGCACCTTAATCTCATTATATGCAAATTAATGACAATAAAGTCCTATTCTATTCCATAGTCAGTAAATATGTCCCTAGACACATGAGGACTTTGAATATGACCAATGTATAATCTTGTAACTACTTGGTATCGGATCCATACCTATATGTGTGGTATCATCCAAAACTAATGTAAAGTATCAAAGAAGAGAAGAATAAGTGATTATTACATTTTAACAGAAGTTTACATAGAACATTTTAAAACAGAAAACAGTGCGACACCTACCCTTTACATCTGTATTTCTTAACCATATTATTATTGGTTTATTAGGTATTATATTTTATTGTACCATCATGTAACTACTTGGTATCGGATCCATACCTATATGTGTGGTATCATCCAAAACTAATGTAAAGTATCAAAGAAGAGAAGAATAAGTGATTATTACATTTTAACAGAAGTTTAGATAGAACATTTTAAAACAGAAAACAGTGCGACACCTACCCTTTACATCAGTATTTCTTAACCATATTATTATTGGTTTATTAGGTATTATATTTTATTGTACCATCATGTAACTACTTGGTATCGGATCGATACCTATATGTGTGGTATCATCCAAAACTAATGACAAGTATCAAAGAAGAGAAGAATAAGTGATGATTACATTTTAACAGAAGTGTAGATAGAACATTTTAAAACAGAAAACAGTGCGACACCTACCCTTTACATCAGTATTTCTTAACCATATTATTATTGGTTTATTAGGTATTATATTTTATTGTACCATCATGTAACTACTTGGTATCGGATCGATACCTATATGTGTGGTATCATCCAAAACTAATGACAAGTATCAAAGAAGAGAAGAATAAGTGATGATTACATTTTAACAGAAGTGTAGATAGAACATGTTAAAACTGAAAACAGTGCGACACCTACCCTTAACATCAGTATTTCTTAACCATATTATTATTGGTTTATTAGGTATTATATTTTATTGTACCATCATGTAACTACTTGGTATCGGATCGATACCTATATGTGTGGTATCATCCAAAACTAATGTAAAGTATCAAAGAAGAGAAGAATAAGTGATTATTACATTTTAACAGAAGTGTAGATAGAACATGTTAAAACTGAAAAGAGCGCGACACCTACCCTTTACATCAGTATTTATTAACCATATTATTATTGGTTTATTAGGTATTATATTTTATTGTACCATCATGTAACAACTTGGTATCAGATCGATACCTATATGTGTCGTATCATCCAAAACTAATGTCAAGTATCAAAGAAGAGAAGAATAAGTGATGATTACATTTTAACAGAAGTGTAGATAGAACATGTTAAAACAGTGCGACACCTACCCTTTACATCAGTATTTCTTAACCATATTATTATTGGTTTATCAGGTATTATATTTTATTGTACGATCCTGTAACTACTTGGTATTGGATCGATACCTAAATGTGTGGTATCATCCAAAACTAATGTAAAGGAACCAAAGAAGAGAACATAAGTGATTATTACATTTTAACAGAAGTGTAGATAGAACATGTTAAAACACAAAATAAGCAGATATTAACAGTAAATGAACAAGTAGATTAATAATCAATTTTTACAGTTTGTCCCTCATAATGTGTAGAAAATTATAGGTGTATAAATGACACAATATGTTACTGCATAGACTAATTAGGAGTCTTTGTTTGTTTACTTACTACTAAAAGACAAGTTGTCTATTTTATTTAAGGACTAAATGACAATAATAAACATATGTCTCTTGTACACTAAGATTGTTTGTTACAATAGAGACGATAATGACATTTTTTGCGGTGCTCTTTATTTATAAAAGTATCAAAATACATGTTGGTAGCGGGACACTACTTGTCTCAACATTTTAATAAAGGCTGACTGTTGAGGTTTGTTGTGTTTAGAACCTGGGCGAGCAGAAGATAGCCATGCTGATGCAGACCAAAGACTTCCGTAAAGGCATCATCCAGGTGGAGTGGGACAACACCATGAGGAGGATGCAGATAGAGGACCTCAAAAGCAAAGAACGGGACATACAGAAACTGCGACTCACAGAGGACCATAAGGAGGTGCGTAGTGGAAGACAAATGATCCTTTTAGGCCCAATAATATAATAATAACATGGTTGTAGACACACCGCTTTTAACAAGCAATACTATTATTACACACTTTTTTAGGAGATTTTTTTTTTAAACTAAAATGTAAAAAAAAAATGTAATGTATATTACTGTCAATGGAAAAACTGAACTGCTGTTTTTATGGTAAAAACAAACAAAAGGCAGCTCAGTTGCCAGAATTTTACTGTAAAAATTAATATTTTTTTTACTTTTTCTTTCAATAAAAACTATTTTTTAAAATACAGTACAATTTTGGCACCCGAGCTCTCCGTTTGTTTGTTTTATTACACATTTTTATGCCTTTATTAGTAGATTTTTTAACAGCTAAAATGTACAAAAAATATGGTAAGTTGCAATAATTTTACCTCAAAATGTAGTGTATATTACTGTAAATGGAAAAACTGTACTGCTGTTTTTATGGTTAAAAAAAGAATGGCAGCTCAGTTGCCGGAATTTGACTGTAAAAATTACATTTGTTTTTTTTTACTTTTTCTTTAAATAAAAACAATTGAGAAAATTACGGTACAATTTCGGCTCCTGAGCTGTCAGTTTGTTTGTTTTATGACACCATTTTTTTCGCCTTTTATTAGTAGATTTTTTTAAAAGCTAAAATGTAAAATAAATATAAGTTGCAATAATTTTACCTCAAAATGCAGTGTATATTACTGTAAATGGAAAAACTGTACTGCTGTTTTTAAGGTTAAAAAACAAACAAAAGGCAGCTCAGTTGCCAGAATTTTACTGTAAGATTTACATTTGTTTTTTTTCATGTATATATATATATATATATATATATATATATATATATGTGTGTGTGTGTGTATAAAATACCGTACAACTTTGGCACCTGAGCTGTCAGTTTTTTTGTTTTATGACACAATTTTTTATGCCTTTTATTAGTAGACTTTTTAAAAGCTAAAATGTACAAAAAAAAAATATGGTAAGGTGCAATAATTTCACCTCAAAATGTAGTGTACATTACTGTAAATGGAAAAACTGTACTGCTGTTTTTATGGTTTAAAAAAGGCAACTCAGTTGCCTGAATTTTACTGTAAAATGTACAGTTGTTGTTTTTTTTTACTATAAATATAACTTACATTTTACAGTACATTTTTGGCACCTGAGCTTTCAGTTTTTTTGGTTTGTTTTTTTTACCACAAATCAAAAAGTTATATTTTGGTTTCATCTGACCACATGACATTCTCCCAATCCTCTGCTGTATCATCCATGTATCCATTTTGGTATCAACTCAACTGGTCGTGTTTGGAGGAAGAAGAATACTGAGTTGCATCCCAAGAACACCATACCTACTGTGAAGCATGGGGGTGGAAACTTCATGCTTTGGGGCTGTTTTTCTGCTAAGGGGACAGGATGATTGATCCGTGTTAAGGAAAGAATGAACGGGGCCATGTATCGTGAGATTTTGAGCCAAAACCTCCTTCCATCAGTGAGAGCTTTGAATGGTTGACCAAATATTTATTTGCACCATAATTTACAAATAAATTCTTTAAAATTCCTATATTTTTTTTTCCACCTTCTGTCTCTCACAGTTGAAGTGTACCTATGATGAAAATTACAGACCTCTGTCATCATTTTAAGTGGGAGAACTTGCACAATCGCTGGCTGACTAAATACCTTTTAGCCCCACTGTATGTTACTTAACTTATTTCCAGCCTTTGGAGGGCCACATACAATGAAGTGGAGGCCCCCGGGTCTTGAGTTTGACACCGACTTAAGTCAAGCGGGCAATTATGGTAATGTGTGCTTTTCCCTTTTTGCCTCTTTACTATTAAGTGGAGAGGAGACCTAACAGGGAGTTACTCCCACATGAGACATATCCAGGCCAGGGGGAGTAGTAAGTGTTGGCGGGAGAATAAACAGGCCCATAAAGATGTGATGAGTCACATGTCTTATTTTGAACCGGCTGATGAGCGCGCATGAGAATCTGCTCCCCAGGCCTCCGTGCCCGTTTACTTTGGCCACGGCTGCGCTCAGTCGGTCCCCGGCCATGTTTCCTCTCATTGTTCGGCTCCCTGGAACCCTGACAATTGAAGCCTTTGCTTGCCAACACATCCATGATGCATGCTGGTGTTGTTGATTGTGCAAGTTGTAATGTGTCGGTGTGCTTCTCTTGCAGTACCTGAAGTCAGACAGCGACAGCCGAGTGTGCAAGCAGGCTACGTCCATGAAGGAAGCCTTGGCCATGCAGCAGAAGGTAACAAAGTAGGATTTCATTTAGAAACTCCAAATTTCGACATCAACATTCATCTATTTATTCAACTACTTATTTTTCTCCACATTTTGGCGCGCTCTCCCTTCCACATTTTTCACCCGATTCAAAGCGTTCCAACTTGAAACTGTTCAGACTAATCAGGAATCAAAGCGTTCTCTTGAAAAATTGCCAGATTTGCCAGAATTCCAGGTTTTCCGGGACATTTTTCCCATTCGAAATGAATTAGCCATTTTTCAAACTTCCACCATTTCCACATTTTTCACCCGATTCAAACCATTCCAACTTCAAACTGTTCAGACTAAGCAGGAATCAAAGCGTTCTCTTGAAAAATTCCCCAAATTCCCAGATTTGCCAGAATTCCAGTTTCTCGAGAGCATTTTTCCCATTCAAAATTAGCCATTTTTCAAACTTCCACCATTTCCACATTTTTCACCCGATTCAAAGCGTTCCGCCTCGAAACTGTTCAGACTAATCAGGAATCAAAGCGTTCTCTTGAAAAATTCCCAGATTTGCCAGAATTCCAGGTTTTCCGGGACATTTTTCCCATTCGAAATGAATTAGCCATTTTTCAAACTTCCACCATTTCCACATTTTTCACCCGATTCAAAGCGTTCCAACTTGAAACTGTTCAGACTAAGCAGAAATCAAAGCGTTCTCTTGAAAAATTCCCCAAATTCCCAGATTTGCCAGAATTCCAGTTTCTCGAGAGCATTTTTCCCATTCAAAATTAATTAGCCATTTTTCAAACTTCCACCATTTCCACATTTTTCACCCAATTCAAAGCGTTCCAACTTCAAACCTTTAAGCCTATTCAGGATTCAAAGCTTTCCCTTGAAAAAAATCCAAAAATTCCCAGATTTTGCCAGAATTCCAGGTTTTCCGGGACATTTTTCCCATTCAAAATGAATTGGCCATTTTTCAAACTTCTACCATTTCCCCATTTTTTTAACCGATTAAAACTATTCCACCTTCAGCACATTCCAATATCCTGGAAATTTTGAAAACCTTTTTTTCCAAGTTCCAAAAATTCCCAGATTTGCCAGAATTCCAGGTTTTCGAGAGCATTTTTCGCATTCAAAATGAATTAGCCATTTTTCAAACTTCCACCATTTCCACATTTTTCACCCGATTCAAAGCGTTCCAACTTGAAACTGTTCAGACTAAGCAGGAATCAAAGCGTTCTCTTTAAAAAATCCCAAAATTCCCAGATTTTTAAAGAATTTCAGGTTTTCCGGGACATTTTTCCCATTCAAAATGAATTAGCCATTTTTCAAACTTCCACCATTTCCACATTTTTCACCCGTTTCAAAGCGTTCCAACTTGAAACTGTTCAGACTAAGCAGGAATCAAAGCGTTCTCTTGAAAAATTCCCCAAATTCCCAGATTTGCCAGAATTCCAGTTTTCGAGAGCATTTTTCCCATTCAAAATGAATAAGCCATTTTTCAAACTTCCACCATTTCCACATTTTTCACCCGATTCAAAGCGTTCCAACTTGAAACTGTTCAGACTAATCAGGAATCAAAACGTTTTCTTGAAAAATTGCCAGATTTGCCAGAATTCCAGGTTTTCCGGGACATTTTTCCCCATTCAAAATCAATTAGCCATTTTTCAAACTTCCACCATTTCCACATTTTTCACCCGATTCAAAGCGTTCCAACTTGAAACTGTTCAGACTAAGCAGGAATCAAAGCGTTCTCTTGAAACATTCCCCAAATTCCAAGATTTGCCAGAATTCCAGTTTTCGAGAGCATTTTTCCCATTCAAAATGAATTAGCCATTTTTCAAACTTCCACCATTTCCACATTTTTCACCCGATTCAAAGCGTTCCAACTTGAAACTGTTCAGACTAAGCAGGAATCAAAGCGTTCTCTTGAAAAATTCCCAGATTTGCCAGAATTCCAGGTTTTCCGGGACATTTTTCCCATTCGAAATGAATTAGCCATTTTTCAAACCTCCACCATTTCCACATTTTTCACCCGATTCAAAGCGTTCCAACTTGAAACTGTTCAGACTAAGCAGGAATCAAAGCGTTCTCTTGAAAAATTCCCCAAATTCCCAGATTTGCCAGAATTCCAGTTTCTCGAGAGCATTTTTCCCATTCAAAATTAATTAGCCATTTTTCAAACTTCCACCATTTCCACATTTTTCACCCAATTCAAAGCGTTCCAACTTCAAACCTTTAAGCCTATTCAGGATTCAAAGCTTTCCCTTGAAAAAAATCCAAAAATTCCCAGATTTTGCCAGAATTCCAGGTTTTCCGGGACATTTTTCCCATTCAAAATGAATTGGCCATTTTTCAAACTTCTACCATTTCCCCATTTTTTTAACCGATTAAAACTATTCCACCTTCAGCACATTCCAATATCCTGGAAATTTTGAAAACCTTTTTTTCCAAGTTCCAAAAATTCCCAGATTTGCCAGAATTCCAGGTTTTCGAGAGCATTTTTCGCATTCAAAATGAATTAGCCATTTTTCAAACTTCCACCATTTCCACATTTTTCACCCGATTCAAAGCGTTCCAACTTGAAACTGTTCAGACTAAGCAGGAATCAAAGCGTTCTCTTTAAAAAATCCCAAAATTCCTAGATTTTTAAAGAATTTCAGGTTTTCCGGGACATTTTTCCCATTCAAAATGAATTAGCCATTTTTCAAACTTCCACCATTTCCACATTTTTCACCCGTTTCAAAGCGTTCCAACTTGAAACTGTTCAGACTAAGCAGGAATCAAAGCGTTCTCTTGAAAAATTCCCCAAATTCCCAGATTTGCCAGAATTCCAGTTTTCGAGAGCATTTTTCCCATTCAAAATGAATAAGCCATTTTTCAAACTTCCACCATTTCCACATTTTTCACCCGATTCAAAGCGTTCCAACTTGAAACTGTTCAGACTAATCAGGAATCAAAACGTTTTCTTGAAAAATTGCCAGATTTGCCAGAATTCCAGGTTTTCCGGGACATTTTTCCCCATTCAAAATCAATTAGCCATTTTTCAAACTTCCACCATTTCCACATTTTTCACCCGATTCAAAGCGTTCCAACTTGAAACTGTTCAGACTAAGCAGGAATCAAAGCGTTCTCTTGAAACATTCCCCAAATTCCAAGATTTGCCAGAATTCCAGTTTTCGAGAGCATTTTTCCCATTCAAAATGAATTAGCCATTTTTCAAACTTCCACCATTTCCACATTTTTCACCCGATTCAAAGCGTTCCAACTTGAAACTGTTCAGACTAAGCAGGAATCAAAGCGTTCTCTTGAAAAATTCCCCAAATTCGCAGATTTGCCAGAATTCCAGGTTTTCCCAGATATTTTTCCCATTCAAAATGAATTAGCAATTTTTCAAACTTCCGACATTTCCACATTTTTCACCCGATTCAAAGCGTTACAAATTCAAACTTTTAAGCCTATTCAGGAATCAAAGCTTTTCCGTGAAAAATCCAAAAATTCCCAGATTTGCCAGAATTCCAGGTTTTCCGGGACATTTTTCCCATTCAAAATGAATTGGCCATTTTTCAAACTTCTACCATTTCCCCAGTTTTTAACCGATTAAAACTATTCCACCTTCAGCACATTCCAATATCCTGGAAATTTTAAATACCTTTTTTTCCAAGTTCCAAAAATTCCCAGATTTGCCAGAATTCCAGTTTTTCGAGAGCATTTTTCCCATTCAAAATGAATTAGCCATTTTTCAAACTTCCACCATTTCCACATTTTTCACCCGATTCAAAGCATTCCAAATTCAAACTTTTAAGCCAATTCAGGAATCAAAGCTTTTCCTTGAAAAAATCCAAAAATTCCCAGATTTGCCAGAATTCCAGGTTTTCCCGGATATTTTTCCCATTCAAAAATGAATTGGCCATTTTTCAAACTTCTACCATTTCCCCATTTTTTAACCGATTAAAACTATTCCACCTTCAGCACATTCCAATATCCTGGAAATTTTAAATACCTTTTTTTCCAAGTTCCAAAAATTCCCAGATTTGCCAGAATTTCGGTTTTTCGAGAGCATTTTTCCCATTCAAAATGAATTAGCCATTTTTTAAACTTCCACCATTTCCACATTTTTCACCCGATTCAAAGCGTTCCAACTTGAAACTGTTCAGACTAAGCAGGAATCAAAGCGTTCTCTTGAAAAATTCCCCAAATTCGCAGATTTGCCAGAATTCCAGGTTTTCGAGAGCATTTTTCCCATTCAAAATGAATTAGCCATTTTTCAAACTTCCACCATTTCCAAATTTTTCACCCGATTCAAAGCGTTCCAACTTGAAACTGTTCAGACTAAGCAGGAATCAAAGCGTTCTCTTGAAAAATTCCCCAAATTCCCAGATTTGCCAGAATTCCAGGTTTTCGAGAGCATTTTTCCCATTCAAAATGAATTAGCCATTTTTCAAACTTCCACCATTTCCACATTTTTCACCCGATTCAAAGCGTTCCAACTTGAAACTGTTCAGACTAAGCAGGAATCAAAGCGTTCTCTTGAAAAATTCCCCAAATTCGCAGATTTGCCAGAATTCCAGGTTTTCGAGAGCATTTTTCCCATTCAAAATGAATTAGCCATTTTTCAAACTTCCACCATTTCCAAATTTTTCACCCGATTCAAAGCGTTCCAACTTGAAACTGTTCAGACTAAGCAGGAATCAAAGCGTTCTCTTGAAAAATTCCCCAAATTCCCAGATTTGCCAGAATTCCAGGTTTTCGAGAGCATTTTTCCCATTCAAAATGAATTAGCCATTTTTCAAACTTCCACCATTTCCAAATTTTTCACCCGATTCAAAGCGTTCCAACTTGAAACTGTTCAGACTAAGCAGGAATCAAAGCGTTCTCTTGAAAAATTCCCCAAATTCCCAGATTTGCCAGAATTCCAGTTTTTCGAGAGCATTTTTCCCATTCGAAATGAATTGGCCATTTTCAAAATTCCACCATTTCCACATTTTTCACCCGATTCAAAGCGTTCCTACTTCAAACTTTTAAGCCTATTCAGGATTCAAAGCTTTCCCTTGAAAAAAATAAAAAAATTCCCAGATTTTTCAAGAATTCCAGGTTTTACGGGACATTTTTCCCATTCAAAATGAACTAGCCATTTTTCAAACTTCCACCATTTCCACATTTTTCACCCGATTCAAAGCGTTCCAACTTGAAACTGTTCAGACTATTCAGGAATCAAAGTGTTCTCTTGAAAAATTCCCCAAATTCCCAGATTTTCCAGAATTCCAGGTTTTCGAGAGCATTTTTCCCATTCAAAATGAATTAGCCATTTTTCAAACTTCCACCATTTCCACATTTTTCACCCAATTCAAAGCGTTCCAACTTCAAACTTTTAAGCCTATTCAGGATTCAAAGCTTTCCCTTGAAAAAAATCCAAAAATTCCCAGATTTTTCCAGAATTCCAGGTTTTACGGGACATTTTTCCCATTCAAAATGAATTGGCCATTTTTCAAACTTCTACCATTTCCCCATTTTTTAACCGATTAAAACTATTCAACCTTCAGCACATTCCAATATCCTGGAAATTTTGAAAACCTTTTTTTCCCAAGTTCCAAAAATTCCCAGATTTGCCAGAATTCCAGGTTTTCCGGGACATTTTTCCCATTCAAAATGAATTAGCCATTTTTCAAACTTCCACCATTTCCACATTTTTCACCCGATTCAAAGCGTTCCAACTTGAAACTGTTCAGACTAATCAGGAATCAAAGCGTTCTCTTGAAAAATTCCCCAAATTTCCAGATTTGCCAGAATTCCAGGTTTTCCGGGGCAGTTTTCCCATTCAAAATGAATTAGCCATTTTTCAAACTTCCACCATTTCCACATTTTTCACCCGATTCAAAGCATTCCAACTTCAAACTTTTAAGCCTATTCAGGATTCAAAGCTTTCCCTTGAAAAAAATCCCAAAATTCCCAGATTTTTAAAGAATTACAGGTTTTCCGGGACATTTTTCCCATTCAAAATGAATTAGCCATTTTTCAAACTTCCACCATTTCCACATTTTTCACCCGATTCAAAGCGTTCCAACTTGAAACTGTTCAGACTAAGCAGGAATCAAAGTGTTCTCTTGAAAAATTCCCCAAATTCCCAGATTTGCCAGAATTCCAGGTTTTCGAGAGCATTTTTCCCATTCAAAATGAATTAGCCATTTTTCAAACTTCCACCATTTCCAAATTTTTCACCCGATTCAAAGCGTTCCAACTTGAAACTGTTCAGACTAAGCAGGAATCAAAGCGTTCTCTTGAAAAATTCCCCAAATTCCCAGATTTGCCAGAATTCCAGTTTTTCGAGAGCATTTTTCCCATTCGAAATGAATTGGCCATTTTCAAAATTCCACCATTTCCACATTTTTCACCCGATTCAAAGCGTTCCTACTTCAAACTTTTAAGCCTATTCAGGATTCAAAGCTTTCCCTTGAAAAAAATCAAAAAATTCCCAGATTTTTCAAGAATTCCAGGTTTTACGGGACATTTTTCCCATTCAAAATGAATTAGCCATTTTTCAAACTTCCACCATTTCCACATTTTTCACCCGATTCAAAGCGTTCCAACTTGAAACTGTTCAGACTATTCAGGAATCAAAGTGTTCTCTTGAAAAATTCCCCAAATTCCCAGATTTTCCAGAATTCCAGGTTTTCGAGAGCATTTTTCCCATTCAAAATGAATTAGCCATTTTTCAAACTTCCACCATTTCCACATTTTTCACCCAATTCAAAGCGTTCCAACTTCAAACTTTTAAGCCTATTCAGGATTCAAAGCTTTCCCTTGAAAAAAATCCAAAAATTCCCAGATTTTTCCAGAATTCCAGGTTTTACGGGACATTTTTCCCATTCAAAATGAATTGGCCATTTTTCAAACTTCTACCATTTCCCCATTTTTTAACCGATTAAAACTATTCAACCTTCAGCACATTCCAATATCCTGGAAATTTTGAAAACCTTTTTTTCCCAAGTTCCAAAAATTCCCAGATTTGCCAGAATTCCAGGTTTTCCGGGACATTTTTCCCATTCAAAATGAATTAGCCATTTTTCAAACTTCCACCATTTCCACATTTTTCACCCGATTCAAAGCGTTCCAACTTGAAACTGTTCAGACTAATCAGGAATCAAAGCGTTCTCTTGAAAAATTCCCCAAATTTCCAGATTTGCCAGAATTCCAGGTTTTCCGGGGCAGTTTTCCCATTCAAAATGAATTAGCCATTTTTCAAACTTCCACCATTTCCACATTTTTCACCCGATTCAAAGCGTTCCAACTTCAAACTTTTAAGCCTATTCAGGATTCAAAGCTTTCCCTTGAAAAAAATCCCAAAATCCCCAGATTTTTAAAGAATTACAGGTTTTCCGGGACATTTTTCCCATTCAAAATGAATTAGCCATTTTTCAAACTTCCACCATTTCCACATTTTTCACCCGATTCAAAGCGTTCCAACTTGAAACTGTTCAGACTAAGCAGGAATCAAAGCGTTCTCTTGAAAAATTCCCCAAATTCCCAGATTTGCCAGAATTCCAGGTTTTCGAGAGCATTTTTCCCATTCAAAATGAATTAGCCATTTTTCAAACTTCCACCATTTCCAAATTTTTCACCCGATTCAAAGCGTTCCAACTTGAAACTGTTCAGACTAAGCAGGAATCAAAGCGTTCTCTTGAAAAATTCCCAGATTTGCCAGAATTCCAGTTTTTCGAGAGCATTTTTCCCATTCAAAATGAATTAGCCATTTTTCAAACTTCCACCATTTCCACATTTTTCACCCAATTCAAAGCGTTCCAACTTCAAACTTTTAAGCCTATTCAGGATTCAAAGCTTTCCCTTGAAAAAATCCCAAAATTCCCGGATTTTTCCAGAATTCTAGGTTTTCCAGTACATGTTTCCCATTCAAAATGAATTAGCCATTTTTCAAACTTCCACCATTTCCACATTTTTCACCCGATTCAAAGAGTTCCAACTTCAAACTGTTCAGCCTATTCAGGAATCAAAGCTTTCCCTTGAAAAAAAATCATAAAATTCCCATATTTGCTAGAATTATAGGTTTTCCGGGACATTTTTACCATTCAAAAAGAAATTTTCCATTTCCCAAACTTCCACCATTTCCACATTTTTCACCCGATTGAAAGCGTTCCAACTTCAAACTGTTCAGCCTATTCAGGAATCAAAGCTTTCCCTTGAAAAAAATCCAACAATTCCCAGATTTGCCAGAATTCCAGGTTTTCCCGGATATTTTTCCCATTCAAAATGAATTAGCAATTTTTCAAACTTCCAACATTTCCACATTTTTCACCCGATTCAAAGCGTTACAAATTCAAACTTTTAAGCCTATTCAGGAATCAAAGCTTTTCCTTGAAAAATCCAAAAATTCCCAGATTTGCCAGAATTCCAGGTTTTCCGGGACATTTTTCCCATTCAAAATGAATTGGCCATTTTTCAAATTATACCATTTCCCCAGTTTTTAACCGATTAAAACTATTCCACCTTCAGCACATTCCAATATCCTGGAAATTTTAAATACCTTTTTTTCTAAGTTCCAAAAATTCCCAGATTTGCCAGAATTCCAGTTTTTCGAGAGCATTTTTCCCATTCAAAATGAATTAGCCATTTTTCAAACTTCCACCATTTCCACATTTTTCACCCGATTCAAAGCATTCCAAATTCAAACTTTTAAGCCAATTCAGGAATCAAAGCTTTTCCTTGAAAAAATCCAAAAATTCCCAGATTTGCCAGAATTCCAGGTTTTCCCGGATATTTTTCCCATTCAAAAATGAATTGGCCATTTTTCAAACTTCTACCATTTCCCCATTTTTTAACCGATTACAACTATTCCACCTTCAGCACATTCCAATATCCTGGAAATTTTAAATACCTTTTTTTCCAAGTTCCAAAAATTCCCAGATTTGCCAGAATTCCGGTTTTTCGAGAGCATTTTTCCCATTCAAAATTAATTAGCCATTTTTTAAACTTCCACCATTTCCACATTTTTCACCCGATTCAAAGCGTTCCAACTTCAAACTTTTAAGCCTATTCAGGAATCAAAGCTTTTTCTTGAAAAAATCAAAAAATTCCCAGATTTGCCAGAATTCCAGGTTTTCCGGGGCATTTTTCCCAATTCCAAATGAATGAGCCATTTTTCAAACTTCCACCATTTTCACCCGATTCAAAGCGTTCCAACTTCAAACTTTTAAGCCTATTCAGGATTCAAAGCTTTCCCTTGAAAAAAATCCAAAAATTCCCAGATTTGCCAGAATTCCAGGTTTTCCGGGACATTTTTCCCATTCAAAATGAATTGGCCATTTTTCAAATTATACCATTTCCCCATTTTTAAACCGATTAAAACTATTCCACCTTCAGCACATTCCAATATCCTGGAAATTTTAAATACCTTTTTTTCCAAGTTCCAAAAATTCCCAGATTTGCCAGAATTCCAGGTTTTCGAGAGCATGTTTCCCATTCAAAATGAATGAGCCATTTTTCAAACTTCCACCATTTCCACATTTTTCACCCGATTCAAAGCGTTCCAACTTCAAACTTTTAAGCCTATTCAGGAATCGAAGCTTTTCCTTGAAAAAATCCAAAAATTCCCAGATTTGCCAGAATTCCAGGTTTTCTGGGACATTTTTCCCATTCAAAATGAATTAGCCATTTTTCAAACTTCCACCATTTCCACAATTTTCACCCGATTCAAACCCAATAAAAGCTGTTATCTTCTCCATTCTAGAATTGTCCATTGTGATTTCCATCCGTAGCTTCAAAGTCGGGCTCTCCAGTGATATCACTTTCCTGGTAATTCTCTTTTTACAAGTCTCTCTTTGTTTTTTATTTTAAAGACTTATCTCAAGGACGTGAAGCATCGCAAAGAAAAAATCCGCAGTCTTCGCTCCAAGGCCGCCATGAAGGAACAGAAGAACACCGCTCTGGACAAGCAGATCCAGGACATGCATGTGACCGTGTCCCAGATGAGACACATCTACGAGGCCTCAGGTAAACATCCTGCTTGTTCCGGAACACTCGCCGTGGAGATTTTACATGCAAAAAGATATACAAACCCTGTTTCCATATGAGTTGGGAAATTGTGTTCGATGTAAATATAAACGGAATACAATGATTTGCAAATCATTTTCAACCCATATTCAGTTGAATATGCTACAAAGACAACATATTTGATGTTCAAACTGATAAACATTAACTTAAGAATTGGATGCAAGCAACACGTGACAAAGAAGTTGGGAAAGGTGGCAATAAATACTGATAAAGTTAAGGAATGCTCATCAAATACTTATATGGAACATCCTACAGGTGTGCAGGCTAATTGGGAACAGGTGGGTGCCATGATTGGGTATAAAAGCAGCTTCCATGAAATGCTAAGTAATTCACAAACAAGGATGGGGTGAGGGTCACCACTTTGTAAGCAACATTTCTCAACCAGCTATTGCAAGGAATTTAGGGATTTTACCATCTACGGTCCGTAAAATCATCAAAAAGTTAAGAGAATCTGGAGAAATCACTGCAAGTAAGCGATGATATTACGGACCTTTGATCCCTCAGGCGGTACTGCATCCAAAACTGGCATCAGTGTATAAAGGATATCACCACCTAGGCCCAGGAACACTTCATAAAACCACTGTCAGTAACTACAGTTGGTCACTACATCTGTAAGTGCAAGTTAAAACTCTACTATGCAAAGCCAAACCCATTTATCAACAACACCCTGAAACGCCGCCGGCTTCGCTGGGCCCGAGCTCATCTGAGATGGACTGATGCAAAGTGGAAAAGTGTTCTGTGGTCTGACGAGTCCACATTTCAAATTTAATTTGGAAACGGAGGCCGTGGTGTCCTCCAGAACAAAGAGGAAAATAACCATTCGGATTGTTATAGACGCAAAGTTCAAAAGCCAGCATGTGTGATGGTATGGGGGTGTATTAGTGCCCAAGGCATGGGTAACTTACACATCTGTGAAGGCACCATTAATGCTGAAAGGTCCATACAGGTTTTGGATCAACATATATTGTCATCCAAGCAACCTTATCATGGACGCCCCTGATTATTTCAGCAAGACCATCCCAAACCACGGGTTTTAACAGCGTGGCTTTGTAGTAAAAGAGTGCGGGTACTTTCCTGGCCCGCCTGCAGTACAGACCTGTCTAACATGGAAAATGTGTGGCGCATTATGAAGAGTAAAATACGACAGCGGAGACCCCGGACTGTTGAACGACTGAAGCTCTACATAAAACAAGAATGGGAAAGAATTCCACTTTCAAAGCTTCAACATTTAGTTCCCTCAGTTCCCAATTTTTTTTGAGTGTTGTTAAAGGAAAAGGTGATGTAACACAGTGGTGAACATGCCCTTTCCCAACTACTTTGGCACATGTTGCAGCCATGAAATTCAAGGTTAATTGTTATTTGCAAAAAAAAAACAAAGTTTATGAGTTTGAACATCAAATATCTTGTCTTTGTAGTGCATTCAACTGAATATGGGTTGAAAAGGATTTGCAAATCATTGTATTCTGTTTATATTTACATCTAACACAATTTCCCAACTCATATGGAAACAGGGTTTGTAAACTACATGAGGAAATTCCTGGAGGAATCGCGTGTGAAAAGCTGAAGTTGAAGTGAAACGCTAACAGAATGTAAGAATGTAAGAATAGTTTGAATGTTGGAAGGGTTTGAATTTCCAGGAAAACTGGAATCTGGTTTGGAACTTGGGAAAGTGTTAGTTTTAATGTCCAGAATGTGTTGAACGTGTTGATGTTGGAATGCTTTGAATAGGTCGAAAAATGTGGGAATTGTGCAACTTGGAAAAATGTCTCATTCATTTCAATGGGAACTTCCTGGAAATTTGGGGATTTTGGGATTTAAAAAAATGATTAGGAGCTTTAATGTCCTGAATGAGCTGAATTGGTTGGTGTTGGAATTGTTTAAATCGGTCAAGAAATGTTGAAGTAGTAACAGTTTTTAATTGAAAAATGGCGTTATGGAATTTCCGGAAAGTCAAATTCCAACTTGTTTTTTTTGTCCTGACTGAGAGGAATGTTTTGACAGTGGAATGCTTGAAATGGGTTGAAAAACGTGAAAGGAGTCATCCCACTAAAAAAAAAGGTTGGAAATAAGGTTAGAAAAAAACTGGAATTCCTGGAAATTTGTTGAATGTGGAAAATGAATGAATGAATTTCCAGGATGAGTTGAATCGGTTGAAAAATGTGGGAATTGTGGAAGTTTTAAAAATGGATAATTCATTTTGAATGGGGAAAATGTCCCTAAATTCTGTGAATTCTTAAAAATCCGGGATTTTTGTTTAATTGTTGAAGGAGCGCACACAATTCCTGAACAGGCTGAATATTTTGGATTTGGGATGGTTTGAATTGAAAGACTAATGTGGGAATTGTGGAACTTTGAAAAATGTCCCATTGATTTCAATGGGAATGTCATGAAAAACGGGATTTTTTTTTTTGAAAATGCTAAAAGACTTGAATGTTCTGAATGAGTCGAAATGGTTGGTGTTGGAATTTTTCAAATCGGTCAAGAAATGTTGAAGCAGTAACATTTTTCATTGAGAAATGGTATTAATAACATTAATAATAATAGATTTTTATTTATAAAAGCACTTTACATTGAGCAACCAACATCAAAATGCTACAGTGTATTAAAAAAATAAAATAAAAGTAAATAAATAAATACAAATAAAAACAACAGCCTAATAGCTAGAACTAGCACGCATATATCTAAAAAAAGGCTTTTTTTTAAAAAAAAGAAGGGTTTTAAAGCCTTTTTTAAAAGCAGTCACAGTCTGTGGTGCCCTCAGGTGGTCGGGGAGAGCGTTCCACAGACTGGGAGCAACGGAGCAGAAAGCCTGGTCTCCAATTGTTCGTAGCTTTGTCCTCGGACGTTAGTTTGTCCCGGGCTCAGGTGTCGTGTGGAGGATTTGGGGGTGAGCAGTTCTTTGAGGTAGAGGGGGCATTTCCATGGTGGCACTGGGAATTAGGGAATTTTTTCAATTCAAGAATAACTTTGTTTTTTGTCCTGATTAAGAGGAGTGATTTGATTGTGGAACGGTTGAAAATGTGGAAAGAGTAGTCGACAGAAAAAAGGGTTTGAAAAAACGGAAATTCTGGGAATTCCTGGAATTTTCTGGAACTTGGAAAAATAATAGTTTGAATGTGCAGGATGAGTGGAATATGTTGAAGGTGGAATGGTTTGAATCAGTTGAAAAAGGTGGAGGTTTGAAAAATGGCCAAATTTTTTTGAATGGGAAAAATGTCCCGGGAAATCTGGAATTCTGGAAAATCTGGGAATTTGTCGAGGGAAAGCCCGCGATTTCCGAATAGGTTGAGTAGTTTGAAGTTGGTTGGTTTGAATCGGATGAAAAATGTGAAAGGTGGAGCCCGCCAACATATGTAGAAGAAGAATAATAATAGATGACTTTTGGTAATAAAGAGAATGCTTTGGAACATTTACACATTTTCTTTTTTTTTGTGTGTGCTTGTATCAGACCGATATGGGATAGTAGCGTTGTCGGAATAATTGTGTATAAGTTATCACACAATTTGTTTTCTATGAGTTCCGTGAAGACCGTTTGCCCGGGTTACTATCCACTGGTGCTTACAAAGCTGTCTTTGATCTTATCAAGCAAAAAAAAAGGCGGACAGCTTGTAAATCTCCACTGTGTGCCATGGAATGCGCCGTAGAGGTGTCGGTTTCTCAGTTCTACACAGCCTTATCAGGACCCGAAATCATTGAGTAGAGAGGGGGCAAACCGGACGCCGCTTCAAGCACATTTCATTTTGACTGTTTATGACCCAGCGCAGCTGCTGCATAATGAGGCCCCTCGGCACCTCCTTCTTTTTTATAGTCGTGCTTTGGCCTTTTTCAGCAATGGAAGAAAACGAGGCGGCCAACATCGAGGAGCGCTACCAGGAGGTCCTGCTGCTGCGCAAGCTGAAGGACACGGCCAGGGTCCAGATGGAGAAACTGGCCTTCCTCGGCGCCGAGGCCGAACGCTTGGGCATGACGAACATCCCCTCCCTGGTCCAGTCCAAGTACAAATGAGCGGCTTTTCAACAAATAAAGAGCTCAATATATTACAAACAAATGTTTCCTCAAGTTTTATTTGGAATTTAACCATGCAGAGAAACCTCTGAAGTTGGAAATTTGAACATATTTTGGGAAAATCCACCTCTAAACTCACAAAACTTGATATTTTTTACAAAAGGCGTTTGGAAAAAAAATAGTATTGCTTCACTTATTTTTACACTTGTACGTCTGGTCTTAATAGGGACCTTTACACCCTGTGACAAGTTTCTATTGCCGTTATTTCCTTTTTGTTTCGAAAAGTGAACAAATGGTGAAAATGGAGTACCTGCAACAAATACAGAGCTCAATATATTTCTACTTTTTTCCCCCTCTAGAATCATTTGGAATTTAACCAATGCAGAGAAACCTTTAAAGTTGGAAATTTAAACATATTTCGGGAAAAAACACCACTTTAACTCACAAAACTTGATATATATTACAAAAAGCCTTTGAAAAAATAGTATTGCTTCACTTATTTTTACACTTGTACGGCTGTTTTTAATAGGGAACTTTACACCTTGTGACAAGTTTCTATTGCCGTTATTTCCATCCATTTTCTACTGCTTGTCCCTTTCGGGCTGGCGGGGGGGGGGGTGCTGGAGCCTATCCCAGCTGCATTCGGCAGAAGGCGGGTTACACCCTGGACAAGTCGCCACCTCATCACAGGCCATTATTTCCTATTTTGTCTCAAAAAGTGAACAAATGCTGCAGAGCTGTGGAAATGGAAAAGCTGCAACAAATAAAGAGCTCAATATATTAAGAAAAAACAAGTTTTTCTGTAGAATCATTTGGAATTTAACCATGCAAGTTGGAAATTTGAACATATTTTGGGGAAAAAAACACACCTCTAAACTCACAAAACTTGATATTTATTACAAAAGGCCTTTGGAAAAAATAGTATTGCTTCACTTATTTTTACACTTGTATGTCTGGTCTTAATAGGGACCTTTACACCCTGTGACAAGTTTCTATTGCCGTTATTTTCATTTTTGTTTGAAAAAGTGAACAATTGTTGCAAAACTATGGAAATGGAGTAGCTGCAACAAATAAAGAGCTCAATTTATTAAAAAAAAAATCCTCTAAATTTTGGGGGAATTTAACCATGCAGAGAAACCTCTAAAGTTGGAAATTTGAACATATTTCGGGAAAATCCACCTCTAAACTCAAAAAACTTGATATTTATTACAAAAGGCCTTTGGAAAAAATAGTATTGCTTCACTTATTTTTACACTTGTATGTCTAGTCTTAATAGGGACCTTTACACCCTGTGACAAGTTTCTATTGCCGTTATTTCCTCTTTGTTTCAAAAAGTGAACAAATGCTGCAGAGCTGTGGAAATGGAGTAGCTGCAACAAATAAAGAGTTCAATATATATATTTTTTAATAATCCTCTAGAATTTGGGGGAATTTAACCATGCAGAGAAACCTCTAAAGTTGGAAATTTGAACATATTTCGGGAAAATCCACCTCTAAACTCACAAAACTTGATATTTATTACAAAAGGCCTTTGGAAAAAATAGTATTGCTTCACTTATTTTTACACTTGGACGCCTGGTCTTAATAGGGACCTTTACACCCTGTAACAAGTTTCTATTGCTGTTATTTCCCTTTTAGTTTCAAAAAGTGAACAATTAGTAGCGCCCAAACTGGACTTTAGAGGTTTCTTTGTCCATCTAATGACTGCGTTTTGAGCTCATGTTCAGGAAGTCATCTTCCGTGCGGTCAAAGTGGAGAATGTTCTCATCCAGTCCGAAGAGGTCAATGAGCTCGGAGAGGCTGGCCTTGCGTCCGTCCACCGGGACCTGGGACTGCAGCTGATACAGAGCCTCCTGGGCACAGCTCCGCCACTTGTCCACCAAGGTCTGGAGCTGGCCCAGGTCGTTCTTGGGAGCGATAAAGAAGTAATCAGCTGCGTTCAAAAGCGGCCATACGACATAATCAGGGTTGCAAAGGGATGGAAAGTTTCCGGAAATTTACCACGGGAAGTTAAGCTCGGGAAGGTTGGAAATTTTGACCATTTTTGGATTATTCAAAGTTGGACACTGTCCGTCTTAGTCTGTAGAATAAGATGAGAAGCTTGTAAAGCTTGTAAATTCAGATCGCTAACGTTGTTAGCATAAATGAAGGGGATTTAACATAGAGAAAATTAGCATCACGGCTAACGGTGAAATATTTTCGGGGTCATTATGAGACTGTGGTGGTACATAAAAATAGCGAGCTACAGATATTGGCCCCAAAATCATTGAACAAGTAGAGGAACATCTAGTCAACTGGAGTAGTCTACAGTCATACAGTAACAAGTAGGGGTGTAACGCTACACAAAAATTTTGGTTCGGTACGTACCTCGGTTTAGCGGTCACGGTTCGGTTCATTTTCGGTACAGTAAGAAAACAACAAAATATACATTTTTTGGTTATTTATTTACCAAATTTGTAAACAATGGCTTTATCCTTTTAACATTGGGAACACTATAATAATTCCGCCCACGTTAATTCACATTAAACTGCCTCAACTTGTTGCTTGGATTAAATAAAATGACAAAACTTTTCTTCTACATCATCATGCTTAATATATTACAGCATTTAGAAAGCCTGTAGTTGATTTTTATTATGTACCGTATTTTTCGGACAATAAGTCGCGTTTTTTTTGTAGACTTGGCCAAACCTATAAAAAAATAAAAAATAAAACGTTTTTCATAATTTTTTTGGTTTGGCCGGGTCTCACCCCCCGCTGGACTGTGGAGATGACTGCGACTTACAGTCCGAAAAATACGGTGAATGTTATATTTTTATCAACATGTGATAGCAGGGACCCTGCCATTCAAAACTAGGCTGCTACATTACTCATGATTCATGTAACTATAGCTGAAAAAATAGTAGAATAACAATAGGAGAGACTATTCATCCCTGAACACCATGGAGTTCATGTAGGCTTAATGATGCACTTACACTATTATATACACTATCAGAGACAGAAACTCTTGATTTAACATAATGTCCATTTTTGCTGCTTCAACACAGCTCAAACAACACTGTCCGTAACACACACACACACACACCACACAATGAGCTAACGTTACTTAGCCTTCACCTCAAGCCAGGACTGCGAGTGAGCTGAGCTGCAGTTTGTTTCTAGAACGTCAACAGGCTCATAGTGATGTTACTAGTAGTTGACTAGGTGTTTATTATCATTTGGGGAGAGTACGCTGCCTTATGCTCACCTGCTTAACACCTATCTGCTCGACGCCGAAGCGCTGACTACATGCGCTCTGAATACGCACTGCTGATTGGCTGTTACCGCTATGGTTGTAGCCAATCAGATGGTTGTGTGGGTGGGACAATGCTGGGTGATGTGTAGGATACAGAGGCAGAAAGCAGAGCAGCTTGTTAAGACTTTAGCTTAGGCGGCTACTTCATATGTTCGTGTGAAAACTCATTCGGTACCCCTCCGCACCGAACCTAAACCCCCGTACCGAAACGGTTCAATACAAATACATGTACCGTTATACCCCTAGTAACAAGCAATTAAACGTAAATAGCAAAGATTAAATATATTTAGCCCAGTAATATCAACGCTTATCTGACTGGATGAAGTCCTTGGGCTCAAATACTAGTGTAGCCTCAATAGTCCTGCTGTAGTGTGTATTATGCTGGCAATTATCAGTGCATGTGATTGAGGAATGCACAGTGAAGGGTTGAAATTCTACTGAATTTGCATTAAATCAGGTTGTTTTAGCTCATAATCATGTTGCAAGATCTAACATATTCAATGTTTATTCCCATGGAAAGTTTCCGACTTTGAATATTCCGAGAATTTTTGCAACCCTAGAGATAACCCACCTTGCTTCTGTACATCTTCACCATCTTAAGTCGACGCAACGTCTCCGTCTTGTCCTTCACCTCCCGGCTGAGTCGCTCCCTGCGTCGTGCCAAGTCTTCGGAGTGACCGCCAGCGGGTCCAGGACTCGTCCCGGAGAACCTTTCGCTCCTCGGTCTGGCTTCCTGCGCCGTGACGTCAGCGGGCGAGCTGACCAGTGGAGCGTTTGTGTTGTTGTACGTCGTCTGGGAATCTGTTGCGAGCGCTTGGCCGTCTTCCTCGTCCACACAAAGGCGCTTGGCGGCGCGGAAGGGCGAGGCGAAGGAGCGCCGTGACCTCTTCAGACGCTCCTTGAGGGAGGCGCTGAGCTTCTGCTGCGGCTGCAGAGTCCACAAAAGCAACAAGATTCAGATAAGCTTCGCGCATCCATATCATTGTTTACATTCGTTAGGTCCAACTAGGGTTGTACTGTATACCGGTACTAGTATAGTACTGCGATACCATTTAATCATTCGGTACTATACCACCTCTAAAAACTACAGAACCCCCCCCCTATTTTTTTAAATGGAAAAGACGTCACGTCTTGACATTGCTGGTTTTACGAGCAGAGGAGCATGTTCGGCAGCGCACACACACAGAGTACTTACAAGCAGACACAGTGTGTAGACAGAACAGGGAGAACGGACGCATTTTGGTGTACAAAATAAAGATAAGGGTGAATTTATAACACTGAAACACCCTCAGGAAGAAATGCTTTAAGACATGGCTAGCTAGCTAGCGGCTAACGTACATCTGCAGTGTTTTAGCTACTTCTAAATCACTAATCCTGGCCTCCATGGCGACAAAGAAAGTAAGTTTCTTACACTGGAGGACGAGGAATAGCTAAACATGCTTCACTACACACCGTAGGAGGATACAATAGCCATGGGTGGATCTACACCTGACATCCACTGCAACGATACCAAATACAGGTGCGTATCGAGTCGATACTACTATAAATGATAAATAAATGGGTTGTACTTGTATAGCGCTTTTCTACCTTCAAGGTACTCAAAGCGCTTTGACACTACTTCCACATTTACCCATTCACACACACATTCACACACTGATGGAGGGAGCTGCCATGCAAGGCGCCAACCAGCACCCATCAGGAGCAAGGGTGAAGTGTCTTGCTCAGGACACAACGGACGTGACGAGGTTGGTGCTAGGTGGGAATTGAACCAGGGACGCTCGGGTTGCGCACGGCCACTCTCCCACTGCGCCACGCCGTCCCTATGATTACATTGATATTTTTTTAGCATCACAAAATCCTTCTTTATTGTTTTTTTAAAAATCATATGTTTATAGTCAGGAAACACGTCACTGGACACACGAAGACTTTGAATATGACCAATGTATGATCATGTAACTACTTGGTATCGAATCGATACGTAAATGTGTGGTATCATTCAAAACTAATGTAAAGTATCAAAGAAGAGAAGAATAAGTGATTATGCATTTTAACAGAAGTGTAGATAGAACATGTTAGAACATAAAACAGCGCGACACCTACCCTTTACATCAGTATTTCTTAACCATATTATTATTGGTTTATTATTAGGTATTATATTTTATTGTATGATCCTGTAACTACTTGGTATCGGATCGATACCCGAATGTGTGGTATCATCCAAAACTATTGTGAAGTATCAAAGAGAAAAATAAGTGATTATTACATTTTAACAGAAGTGTAGATAGAACATGTTAAAAAGGAAAATAAGCAGGTATTAACAGTAAATGAACAAGTAGATTAATAATCCATTTTATACAGTTTGTCCCTCATAATGTGCACAAAATAATAGGTGTATAAATGACACATTATGTTACTTCATACGTCAGCAGACTAATTAGGAGTCTTTGTTTGTTTACTTGTTTTTTGCTCATTTTTGCGAGAAGTAAGCTTTGTTTGGGCTTTAGTATGTGATGGCTTCTAGGTGATACATCACGTATACAGTATAAGAAAGCTAGAAATACTTGACATTAGTGCCAATAAATATCTGTGGATTACTATTTCCATTCTAAAATTTATGTATTTGTATTATTGTGCAATATTTCATACCTAGATACACTAATGTAAGCTTTGTGGTCCAATTTTGCATGCGTAAATACATCCGTTTTTGCTAACTATTTGTGCAATAGTACCAGCTAGACTGTATTTATGTTATTCACATGTGAATAATGCTGTATAATGGGCTGTATTTATGTTATTCACATGTGATTAAATTGTTTTATAATAGACTGTATTTATGTTATTCACATGTGATTAAATTGTTTTATAATAGACTGTATTTATGTTATTCACATACGTGTATAATGCTGTATAATAGACTGTATTTATGTTATTCACATGTGAATACTGTTTTATAATCGACTGCATTTATGTTATTCACATGTGAATAATGCTCTATAATAGACTGTATTTATATTATTCAGATGTGAATAATAGACAGCATTTATATTGTTCACATGTGAATAATGCTGTATAATAGGCTGTATTCATATTATTCACATGTGAATAATGACGTATATTAGACTGTATTTATGTTATTCACATGTGAATAATGCTGTATAATATGCTGTATTCATATTCACATGTGAATAATGCTGTATAATAGACTGTATTTATATTATTCAGATGTGAATAATGCTGCATAATAAACTGTATTTATATTATTCACATGTGAATAATGCTGTATAATAGAATGTGTTTATATTATTCAGATGTGAATAATGCTGTATAATAGACTGTATTTATGCTATTCACATGTGAATAATGCTGTATAATAGACTGTATTTATATTGTTCACATGTGAATAATGCTGTATAATAGGCTGTATTTATATTATTCACATGTAAATAATGCTGTATATGCTGTATTTATATTATTCACATGTGAATAATGCTGTATAATATGCTGTATTTATATTATTCACATGTGAATAATGCTGTGTAATAGGCTGTATTCATATTATTCACATGTGAATAACGTTGTATAATAGAATGATTTTATGTTATTCACATGTGAATTATGCAGTATAATAGACTGTATTTATATTATTCAAATGTTAAAAAAATACCCAAGTGTTTATTGTCTATCGTGAGTGAACTGTGGTGCGGAATTTCCCCCAGGGATCATCAATAAAGTACTTTCTATTCAATAATATTCTATTCTACAGCATCCATAGGAAGCAATTATGCAAATTATGCTATGACGTCACCCGGCGACTTTAAGGCCAGCCAATAGCTACTCTCCTTACTGAAGAGTCGCCAACACTGGCCAGGACCAGGCGGGTCACACAGGCACACTATTTAAAACACTGTTAAATTGACAAATAGACGAGAAATTTTAGCTTTTTATGTGCTGTTTACACCAAAACTGTTTACATTTACCGTCTCCGCGGGGTCATGAGGGCTGCTCTCCGACACGCACTGTGAACTATACTCGGACTTGAATTCGACATTCTTCGGTGTGACCGCCATGAGAAAAATCACCGACGACGCATGGAGAAAAGAGGTGATTTTCTCTTGTAAAAATCCCAAAAGGTTTGGCGACACTTTGTTAACTCCACAACTCCAACAAACAAGTCCGTAACCGCGATTTGGATTTAGTTTTTCCGCACTTCCGTGGTGTGAGCTTCGAGAAGCCCTCCAGAGCCTGTGATTGGTTGGATTGCAATGACGTAACACAGCAGAGGATTTTGGGAAATGTAGTTGTTTTTTGTGTCTTTTTAATTCTCGTTCACAGCTCAAAGGTAATGTTAGTGTTATCCAGGCGTCAGCAACCTTTTTGAAACCAAGAGCTGATTAATGCAAAGGGCTACCAGTTTGATACACGCTTAAATAAATTGCCAGAAATAGCCAATTTGCTAAATTTACCTTTAAAAAAAATAAATAAATAAATAAAAATAAAAAAAATAAAAAAAAATATATATATATATATATATATATATATATATATATATATATATATATATATATATATATATATATAATAAAAGGGTATTTCTGTCTTGTCATTCCGTTGTACATTTTTTTTCCTTTTACGGAAGGTTTTTTTGTAGAGAATAAATGATGAAAAATCACTTAATTGAACGGTTTAAAAGAGGAGAAAACAGGAAAAAAATTAAAATAAAATTTTGAAACATAGTTTATCTTCAATTTCGACTCTTTGAAATTCAAAATTCAACCGAAAAAAGGAAGAGAAAAACTAGCTAGTTCTAATCTTTTTGAAAAGATTAAAAAAATAATTTATGGAACATCATTAGTAATTTTTCCTGATTAAGATTAATTTTAGAATTTTGATGACATGTTTTAAATAGGTTAAAATATTTGTTAGAATATATAACAAATTGGACCAACCTATATTTCTAACAAAGAAAAATCATTATTTTTTCTAGATTTTCCAGAACAAAAATTTGAAAAGAAATTCGAAAGACTTTGAAATAAGATTTAAATTTGATTCTAAAGATTTTCTAGATTTGCCGGAATATTTTTTTTTATTTTAATCATAATAAATTTGAAGAAATATTTCACAAATATTCTTCGTCGAAAAAACAGAAACTAAAATGAAGAATTAAATTAAAATGTATTTATTATTCTTTACGATAAAGAAAATAAATTTACTTGAACGCTGATTTAAATTGTCAGGAAAGAAGAGGAAGGAATTTAAAAGGTAAAAAGGTATATGTTTAAAAATCCTAAAATCATTTTTAAGGTTGTATTTTTTTCTCTAAAATTGTCTTTCTGAAAGTTATAAGAAGCAAAGTTAAAAAAAATAAATTAATTTATTTAAACAAGTGAAGACCAAGTCTTTAAAAATTTTCTTGGATTTTCAAATTCTCTTTGAGTTTTGTCTCTCTTAGAATTAAAAATTTCGAGCAAAGCGAGACCAGCTTGCTAGTAAATAAATACAATTTAAAAAAATAGAGGCAGCTCACTGGTAAGTGCTGCTATTTGAGCTATTTTTAGAACAGGCCAGCGGACGACTCATCTGGTCCTTACGGGCGACCTGGTGCCCGCGGGCACCGTGTTGGTGACCCCTGGTGTTATCTATAGTGAATTGTCTTTATATTTTGGTGAAGATTGGTGTACTTTTAACATATTTAGGTATTGAATTAGCTCATAAATTCCACAAGGAATTGTCAGACTGTATTTCTCTTAGTTTCACGGAAGTGATTCAACACTTCTCATCCCTATTTGAAGATTTATTATAAACATTCCCCTACCTCCTATCTCCTACGCTGCGGGGAAGTGTGCAATTTCACATTCTGTGCGGCATGATAAAGTCTTGTGGATCATTTGCACGACTTAGTCAACATTTAACCTTTCACTCTTTATTTCCAGGCCCCCGGTTTAGAGATTCTTGGCTGAAACGCAGGGAAAAAGGTGCGGCTTTTTGAGAATCTTGAAGCTATGTGAGATGTGAGTGAGGGCGCCAACTCTTCATCAAACACAGGTGTGTGTCATGAAGAAGGATTTACTGTACATCCAAAACCGCTCAAATGCCAGTTTCACTTTTTTCCAGGTAGCCCACGTGTTGCTTTTGTCACTTTTTGTTATCGCCAATATCCCTCAGTGATATAAATAAAATGGCTTAATCCAATGATGGACGTAAATATAGCTGCAATCTAGAAAGGTCGTAACTTCCGAAACACAAGAGAGCTCCTGTTATCATCTTGCTGAGAGATCTATCACTTTCACTTCCAACAAAGTGTGAAACAAGCTGCTCCGGGACGAGGAGGGGAAAATATTGCGACATTATTTTATGCAGTTTACACAGTACAAAGTGGTTTTCACTGAGGGCCACGTGGCAGTTCTGTTTGGCCCCAGAGGGCCGATTATAACAGTCAATATTATTATTACACCATTTTTTTTAGTACATTTTTTTAAACTAAAATGTAAAAAAAATATATGGTAAATTACAATAATTTCACCTCAAAATGTAGTGTATATTACTGTAAATGGAAAAACAGAACTGCTGTTTTTATGGTAAAAAAAAATAGAGGCGCTTAAATGCCAGAATTTTACTGTAAAATTTACTTTTTTTTTTATGTAAATAAAAATAATACAGTACAATTTTGGCACCTGAGCTGACTGTTTTTTTTAATTACACATTTTTTATGCCTTTTATTAGTCAATTTTTTTAAAAGCTAAAATGTAAAAAAAATATGGGAAGTTGCTATAATCTCACCTCAAAATGTATTGTATTTTACTGTAAAAGGAAAAACTGTACTGCTGTTTTTATGGTTTGAAAAAAAGGCAGCTCAGTTGCCAGAATTTTACTGTAAAATGTACTCTTTTTTTTTTATTTATTTATTTTTTTTTTTTACTGTAAATAGAAATAATACAGTACAATTTTGGCACCTGAGCTGACTGTTTTTTTAACTATAAATTTTTTATGCCTTTTTTTAGTCCATTTTTTTAAAAGCTAAAATGTAAAAAAAATATGGTAAGTTGCAATAATTTCACCTCAAAATGTAGTGTATATTACTGTAAATGGAAAAACAGTACTGCTGTTTTTATGGTTAAAAAAAAAGGAGCTCAGTTGCCAGAATTTTACTGTAAAATGTACTCTTTTTTTTTTTTTTTTACTGTAAATAAAAATAATACAGTACAATTTTGGCACCTGAGCTGACTGTTTTTTTAATTAAACATTTTTTATGCCTTTTATTAGTCAATTTTTTTAAAAGCTAAAATGTAAAAAAAATATGGTAAGTTGCAATAATTTCACCTCAAAATGAAGTGTATATTACTGTAAATGGAAAAACAGAACTGCTGTTTTTATGGTAAAAAAAAAAAAGGCAGCTCAGTTGCCAGAATTTTGCTGTAAAATGTACTCTTTTTTTTTTTACTGTAAAATAAAAAAAATACAGTACAATTTTGGCACCTGAGCTGACTGTTTTTTTTAATTACACATTTTTTATGCCTTTTATTAGTCCATTTTTTTAAAAGCTAAAATGTAAAAAAAATATGATAAGTTGCAATAGTTTCACCTCAAAATGTAGTGTATATTACTGTAAATGGAAAATCTGTACTGTTGTTTTTATGGTTTTAAAAAAAAAAGGCAGCTCAGTTGCCAGAATTTTACTGTAAAATGTACTCTTTTAACTGTAAATATATATTTAAAAAATGTACAGTACAATTTTGGCTCCTGAGCTGTCTGTTTGTTTTATAACACATTTTTTATGCCTTTTAGTAGATGTTTTAAAAGCTAAAATAAAAAAATAAAAAAAAAAATCATGCTAAGTTGCAAAAATTTCGCCTCAAAATGTAGTGTATATTACAGTAAATGGAGAAACAGTACTGCTGTTATTATTAAAAAAGGCTGCTCAGTTGCCAGAATTTTAAAATTGACATTTGATTTTTTACTGTAAATAAAAAAAATTGGCACCTCAGCTGCCAGTTTTTTGTTTTTTTATTATTATTTTTTTAAATTTAGCTCAATGGGGAGCTCAATGTGGGATGTTCAGACCAGGAGTGTGGGGACTTTAGTTGCGGGAGAGCTTCCCCTTGTTAATTATGGGAATGATTTATTTTCATGTGTCAACTGGAGCATTTTTGGCAGTTGCGTAACACTTTGTGGAGAACTCATTCGTGGGAATTCCAAGTTTGAACCCCAGGAAAACATTGCACTCCATAACTTACACCATTTTTTTTTATACTTGGTGGTTTCCCAAAAACATTTGAACCTCATTTTAAATAAGGTAATGCAAAAATCCAGTTCTTTAATAAAGAATGGAAACCATGTAAACATGACTTTGCAGGTAAACAGAGCAGCGAATAAATGGTGTTCTGTAGAAAATGATGAATTCCTAAGGCTAAAAGATATATTTACAATATTTTCAAGGAACTTTATTGTCTTATCAGCACACGAGGCCAATTAGATTAGATGGCATACACACATATATATATATATATATATACACACATACAAATATATATATATATATATATATATATATATATATATATATATATATATATATATATATATATATATATATATATATATATATATATATTTATGTTCATATTGCATAATGATGCAATTTGTACAAACCCCATTTCCATATGAGTTGGGAAATTGTGTTAGATGTAAATATAAACAGAATACAATGAGTTGCAAATCCTTTTCAACCCATATTCAGTTGAATATGCTACAAAGACAACACAGTGTGTAAAGGATATCACCACATGGGCTCAGGAACACTTCATGAAACCACTGTCAGTAACTACAGTTGGTCCCTACATCTGTAAATGCAAGTTAAAACTCTACTATGCAAAGCCAAACCCATTTATCAACAATATCCTGAAACGAGCTCAGCTAAGATGGGCTGAACAACATTTCTCAACGAGCTATTGCAGGGAATTTAAGGATTTTACGATCTATGGGCCGTAAAATCATCAAAAGATTCAGGGAATCTGGAGAAATCACTGCACGTAAGCGATGATATTACGGACCTTTGAACCCTCAGGCGGTACTGCATCAAAAACCGACATCAGTGTGTAAAGGATATTACCACATGTGCTCAGGAACACTTCAGAAAACCACTGTCAGTAACTTTCAGTTGGTCGCTACATCTGTAAGTGCAAGTTAAAACTCTACTATGCAAAGCCAAAGCCATTTATCAACTACACACAGGAACGCCGCCGGCTTCGGTGAGCCCGAGCTCATCTAAGATTAGATGAGATTAGATTAGATAGTACTTAATTTATTCCGTCAGGAGAGTTCCTTCAGGAAAATAAAAACTTTCAGCACAATGCCATTCAAGATCAGACAAACATTGGCTGACAGGGGGGATGGGAGAACAAAATAGAAGATTAAAATAAAATTTAAAATTCGGTCTAAGCCTGGGCCCTGGAGAGGGGGTCCAGACTGAGGCCAAGGGAAAAAAACAACTCATAGCCATAGTACACATCCCTCTTACATGTGTGTAAGAGGGAAACATCAAAGAACACAAAGGACATGAAAGACATTAAAGTAACGGAGCTGATGCAACCAGCCACTTCTACATATAGCTATGAATAAAAAAATAAAAGAAACATATACACTGTAGATGGACTGATGCAAAGTGGAAAAGTGTTCTGTGGTCTGACGAGTCCACATTTCAAATTATATTTGGAAACTCTGGACGTGGTGTCCTCCGGAACTAAGAGGAAAATAACCATCCGGATTGTTATAGGCGCAAAGTTCAAAAGCCAGCATCTGTGATGGTATGGGGGTGTATTAGTGCCCAAGGCATGGGTAACTTACACATCTGTGAAGGCACCATTAATGCTGAATGGTCCATACAGGTTTTGGAACCACATATTTTGTCATCCAAGCAACGTTATCATGGACGCCCCTGCTTATTTCAGCAAAACAGTGCCAAGCCACGTGTTACAACAGCGTTACTTTGTAGTAAAAGAGTGCGGGTACTTTCCTGGCCCGCCTGCAGTCCAGACATGTCTCCCAGGGAAAATGTGTGGCGCATTATGAAGCGTAAAATACGACAACGGAGACCCCGGTTTGTTGAACGACTGAAGCTCTACATAAAACAAGAATGGGAAAGAATTCCATTTTCAAAGCCTCAAAGATTAGTTTTCACAGTTCCCAAATGTTTATTGAGTGTTGTTAAAAGAAAATGTGATGTAACAAAGTGGTGAACATGCCCTTTCCCAACTACTCTACTGAGACAGCCCTCGCAAAAATGACTAATGATCTATTGCTAACGATGGATTCTGATGCGTCATCTATGTTGCTGCTCCTCAATCTTAGCGCTGCTTTCAATACTGTCGATCATAATATTTTATTAGAGCGTATCAAAACACGAATTGGTATGTCAGACTCAGCCCTGTCTTGGTTTAACTCTTATCTTACTGACAGGGTGCAGTGCGTCTCCCATAACAGTGTGACCTCGGACTATGTTAAGGTAACGTGTGGAGTTCCCCAGGGTTCGGTCCTTGGCCCTGTACTCTTCAGCATCTACATGCTGCCGCTGGCTGACGTCATACGCAAATACGGTATTAGCTTTCACTGCTATGCTGATGACACCCAACTCTACATGCCCCTAAAGCTGACCAACACGCCGGACTGTAGTCAGTTGGAAGCGTGTCTTAATGAAATTAAACAATGGATGTCCGCTAATTTTTTGCAACTTAACGCCAAAAAAACGGAAATGCTGATTATCGATCCTGCTAGACACCGACCTCTATTTAATAATACAACTCTAACATTTGACAACCAAACAATTAATCAAGGTGACACGGTAAAGAATCTGGGTATTATCTTAGACCCAACTCTCTCCGTTGAGTGACACATTAAAAGCGTTACTAAAACGGCCTTCTTTCATCTCCGTAATATCGCAAAAATTCGCTCCATTTTGTCCACTAAAGACGCTGAGATCATTATCCATGCGTTTGTTACGTCTTGTCTCGACTACTGTAACGTATTATTTTCGGGTCTCCCCATGTCTAGCATTAAAAGATTACAGTTGGTACAAAATGCGGCTGCTAGACTTTTGACAAGAACAAGAAAGTTTGATCACATTACGCCTGTACTGGCTCACCTGCACTGGCTTCCTGTGCACTTAAGATGTGACTTTAAGGTTTTACTACTTACGTATAAAATACTACACGGTCTAGCTCCAGGCTATCTTGCCGATTTGTATTGTACCATATGTCCCGGCAAGAAATCTGCGTTCAAAAGACTCCGGCTTATTAGTGATTCCTAGAGCCCCAAAAAAGTCTGCGGGCTATAGAGCGTTTTCCGTTTGGGCTCCAGTACTCTGGAATGCCCTCCCGGTAACAGTTTGAGATGCTACCTCAGTAGAAGCATTTAAGTCTCACCTTAAAACTCATCTGTATACTCTAGCCTTTAAATAGACCTCCTTTTTAGACCAGTTGATCTGCCGCTTCTTTTCTGTTTTCTCCTATGTCCCCCCCTCCCTTGCGGAGGGGGTCCGGTCCGATGACCATGGATGAAGTACTGGCTGTCCAGAGTCGAGACCCAGGATGGACCGCTCGTCGGGACCCAGGATGGACCGCTCGCCTGGGTATCGGTTGGGGACATCTCTACGCTGCTGATCCGCCTCCGCTTGAGATGGTTTCCTGTGGACGGGACTCTCGCTGCTGTCTTGGATCCGCTTTGAACTGAACTCTCGCGGCTGTGTTGGAGCCACTATGGATTGAACTTTCACAGTATCATGTTAGACCCGCTCGACATCCATTGCTTTCGGTCCCCTAGAGGGGAGGGGGTTGCCCACATCTGAGGTCCTCTCCAAGGTTTCTCATAGTCAGCATTGTCACTGGCGTCCCACTGGATGTGAATTCTCCCTGCCCACTGGGTGTGAGTTTTCCTTGCCCTTTTGTGGGTTCTTCCGAGCTAGTCGTAGTCGTAATGGTTTGTACAGTCCTTTTGAGACATTTGTGATTTAGGGCTATACAAATAAACATTGATTGATTGATCAACAAAACTCACCTTTGTACATCCACGCACAGCGTAAAAGGTTTGGTGGGCAAAATTAGACAAAGAAGGAAGGAGAAAGTTGTACATGTAAACCAGCTACGGTGCATTAAAGGACCGCCAAAATGAGTAGGACAAAACGGCACTGGCCAAATAGTGTCATTAGTGAAGCATAAACACAAACATACTAAACTAACAGTGGGCTTTCTAACAATTGGGAAGGTTTGTGTCATCTTTTTCCTCCTATAGAAACATTATCACAACAACAACTCTATTGAGGGCGGTGCTAAAGGCTGCATTTTCATTTGAGTCCCACTGATGTCATGGCAGACATCCTAAAAGCCTGTTTATCTATACAATAGTCCCTCTGTGGACGGTAATCAGGGTTTACATTTTTGTCCCAGACAGTAATGAATCAATCATTGCCTTGCCTTGCACCTTTGGACTTGGCCCGGTCTGCCCCTTGTCCCCGTCTCCTATGTCGCACACAAACACAACTCTTCATCTCTTTTTTTTTTTTTTTTTTTACCACAGTCACGGAGTCCTGATTTGGAGAAAGGCCTTCTGGTCCGGTGTAGGTTTGGCCATTCTTGCAGCTCGCACGTGGATGTGAGTGGAGCCCCTCCTCCTCCTGTCCTTGGGGCCATTTGTTTTCCATCACTGGAGCAGAACCAAGTCATGCTGGCGGTGAGTCATGGGCGGCTGGCTGGGTGGAGGTCAGAGCTGCTTGGGTGTGGCACAACACATCGGCTTCATCAAAAAACCCCAACAGATTCATTTCCATGTTGCCCACATTTGCTTGAGATGGTTTACTAGAAGTACTACTAAGTATGGGGGACCACCCCCCTCCCTCCCAAAAAAAGTCTTAATGCAGGGGTGTCCAAAGTTTTTCCACTGAGGGCCGCACACTGAAAAATCAAAGCAAGCGAGGGCAATTTTGATATGTTTTTATTTCAAAAACCAAAACAAAACATGTGTAAAAATATACATTTTGTGAATTGTGAATTATATTTATATAGCGCTTTTCTCTAGTGACTCAAAGCGCTTTACATAGTGAAACCCAATATCTAAGTTAAATTTAAACCAGTGTGGGTGGCACTGGGAGCAGGTGGGTAAAGTGTCTTGCCCAAGGACACAACGGCAGTGACTAGGATGGCGGAAGCGGGAATCGAACCTGCAACCCTCAAGTTGCTGGCACGGCCACTCTACCAACCGAGCTTTACTCAGGCTTGATCCCAGGGACCCCAAAGGATTTTGGTCAAAAAAATATTTATAATGTGTCATTATTTTGTATTATTCTTATTCAAGGTTTAAATCTCTAGATTTGTCAATATAATGTTTTTAAAGGGGAACATTATCACAATTTCAAAAGGGTTAAAAACAATAAAAATCATTTCCCAGTGGCTTGTTGTATTTTTGGAAGTTTTTTTCAAAATTTTACCGGTCTGGGAATATCCCTAAATAAAGCTATAAAGTGCCTTATTTTCGGCTCTCTGCGAAGACACTGGCCATTTCCCTGTGACGTCACACAGTGCTGCCAATGTAAACAAACAATGGGAATACCACAGCAAGATATAGTGACATTAGCTCGGATTCAAACTCGGATTTCAGCGACTTAAGCGATTCAACAGATTGTATTGCATGTATTGAAACAGATGGTTGGAGTATGAAAGTATTGAAGAAGAAACTGAAGCTATTGAGCAAATTCGAATAGCTGCGTTAGCATCGCCGGTAAAATGTGCAGACCAAACGATCAGGACTTTCGCATCTTTTGACACTGGAGCAA
>NC_084619.1:66253072-66308072 GCF_033978795.1 Nerophis ophidion | reverse complement strand
TATACATGTATGTATACATGTATGTATACATGTATGTATACATGTATGTATACATGTATGTATACATGTATGTATACATGTATGTATACGTGTATGTATACATGTATGTATACATGTATGTATATATGTATGTATACATGTATGTATATATGTATATATACATGTATGTATATATGTATATATACATGTATGTATATATGTATATATACATGTATGTATATATGTATATATACATGTATGTATATATGTATATATACATGTATGTATATATGTATATATACATGTATGTATATATGTATATATACATGTATGTATATATGTATATATACATGTATGTATATATGTATATATACATATATGTATATATACATGTATGTATACATGTATATATACATGTATGTATATATGTATATATACATGTATGTATATATGTATATATACATGTATGTATATATGTATATATACATGTACGTATACATGCATATATACATGTATGTATATATATATGTATACATGTATATATACATGTATGTATATATATATATATATATATGTATATATACATGTATGTATATGTATATATACATGTATGTATATATGTATATATACATGTATGTATATATGTATATATACATGTATGTATATATGTATATATACATGTATGTATACATGCATATATACATGTATGTATATATGCATATATACATGTATGTATATATATATGTATACATGTATATATACATGTATGTATATATATATATATATATATATATGTATATATACATGTATGTATATATATATATATATATATATACATATATATGTATATATACATGTATGTGCATATATGTATATATACATGTATGTGTATATATGTATACATATATATGTGTATATATATATATGTATATGTGTATTGTATATATATATATATTTGAAAAATAAATGGCACAATAACAGCATATAAATATATATATATATATATATATATATATATATATATATATATAATAGATTTTTATTTTATTAGGCAGAACATTTTTGTTATTTACTATAAGTGGGCGTTACAATGCAAAACTTTAATTTCTCTTTGCCATGCAATGAATTGTAATTAAACATTTTATTTAAAAGATATAAAGTTTTAATGAAATATTTAAAAATATAATAAATTCAATGAACCAAGATCATGACTATTTTTTTAAGGTTTGTACAACTAAATAAGCAATTTTAAAAAGTTATCCTAGAAAAAACATGAAATCTAATGTATACCAGTGAGTAGATTTTAAATACACACGCAAATCTTCAATCGCCAATCTTGCTGAAAATGCATTCATTACAAAATAGGGAATCTGGAAATGTTTCACAATATATGACAGACTTTAACAAATCGCCACAGGCAACAACAACAACAAACAAACAAACAAAACAAAAAGAGGAAGTCAGTCATTTTGCTTTCAAACAGCACATGTGCCATAATCCATCCCAAAAAACCACACCTGCCTTATTATACTTTAAAGTATAATATATGTTTATACTCTAAAGATGTTAGTTTGTACAAAAGCACACACAACTCTTTTCAAAATTCAAACGTGTCGTTTTCTCCAAAAACTACAAGCAAACAGTTGAACTCCTTGCTTTCCTACTTCGATAATCTTCATTTTTTTTGGGTTATCCTTTAACTTGTGATCAGGCACATTCATAAGTGTCGTCTCCTCCAGCCGCCATGATAAAGTCGTGTAATAACAGATGCTGCTACCTCTAAATGTTCACCACTTCTCTCCCAGCACATGTGATCCAGCTGTAACATGATGACTTCTCTTTTTTCCCCCCTTTTTCTTTTTTTTTTTTGCACACAATAGCTCTCCACAAAGTCCAATAAAAGATAGAAAAAGTCCCCCCCCCCCCCCCCCCCACACACACACACACACACACACACACACACACAGAGTTCCTCCTCCTCAATGTTTTCAAGATTGCAGGCTGATGCGTTCAAGTGCCTCGTCCGACTGTGGGACATCAGAGCTCCAGCCTTCTGTGCAGTTGTTTTTCCTTCAGTGTCAAAGTGGTTTTCACTGAGGGCCACATGGCAGTTATGTTTGGGCCCCAGAGGGCCGCTTCTAATCTACTATTATTACACCCTTTTTAAAATGCATTTTATTAGTAGATTTTTTTTAAACTAAAATGTACAAAAAAATATGGTCAATTGCAATAATTCCACCTCAAAATGTAGTGTATATTACTGTGAATGGAAAAACTGTTAAACTGTTTTCTTTAAAAAAAAAAAAAGGCAGTTCAGTTTCCAGAATTTTACTGTAAAATTGATGTTGTTTTTTTTACTCTAAATAAATAAAAAATATAATTTACAGTACAATTTTGGCACCCGAGCTGCCAGTTTGTTTGTTTTATGACACCATTTTTTTATGCCGTTCATTAGATTTTTAAAAGCTTTAAAATGTAAAAACAGTACTGCTGTTCTCTTTTTTTTAAATGCCAGTATTTTACTGTAAAATTGACGTTGTTTATTTTACTGTAAATACAAAAAATTGAATTTTACAGTACAATTTTGGCACCTTACCTGTCTGTTTGTTTAGTTACACAATTTTTTATGCCTGTTATTAGTAGATTTGTTTTAACTAAAATGTACAAAAAAAAAAAATGCTAAGTTGCAATAATTTCACCACAAAATGTAGTGTATATTACTGTAAATGGAAAACACATATTGCTGTTTTTATGGTAAAAAAATAAAGGCAGCTCAGTTGCCAGAATTTTACTATAAGATTTACATTTGTTTTTTACTGTAAATTTAAAAAAAACCCTGCAATTTTACAGTAAAAGTTTGGCACCTGAGCTGCCAGTTTTGTTTTGTTACACCATTTTTTACTGCATTTTATTAGTAGATTTTTTAAAAGTTAAAATATTAGAAATAATATGTTAAGTTGCAATAATTTCACCTCAAAATGTAGTGTATATTACTGTAAATGGAAAAAACAGTACTGCTGTTCTTTATTTAAAAAAAAATGGCAGCTCAGTTGCCAGAATTTTACTGTAAAATTGACGTTTTTTTACTGTAAATACAATAATTCCATTTTACAGTACACTTTTGGCACCTTAGCTGTCTGTTTGTTTTATTACACAATTTTTTTATGCCTTTTATTAGTAATTTTTTCAAAAAAAAAACTAAAATGTAAAAAAATAATTGCTAAGTTGCAATAATTTCACCACAAAATGTAGTGTATATTACTGTAAATGGAAAACATACATTGCTGTTTTTATGGCAAAAAATAAAGGCAGCTCAGTTGCCAGAATTTTACTATAAGATTTACATTTGTTGTTTAACTGTAAATTAAAAAAAACCCTGCAATTTTACAGTAAAATTATGGCACCTGAGCTGCCAATTTTGTTTGTTTTTTACTGCATTTTATTGGTAGATTTTTGAAAAGATAAAATAATAAAAATAATAAAGTAAGTTGCAATAATTTCACCTCAAAATGTAGTGTATATTACTGTAAATGGAAAAACTGTACTGCTGTTTTTATGGCAAATAAAAAAAAAGAGAGCCCAGTTGCCAGAATTTTACTGTTAAAATGTCCTCTTTTTTTTTTTTTTACTGTAATTAAAAAAAAATTATAATTTACGGTACAATTTTAGCACCTGAGCTATCAGTTTGTTTGTTTTATGACACAATTTTTTTATGCCTTTTATCGGTAGATTTTTGAAAAGCTAAAATGTAAAAAAAAATATGGTAAGTTGCAATAATTTCACCTAAAAATGTAGTGTATATTACTGTAAATAGAAAAACAGTATTTCTGTTTTTATGGTAAAAAAAAAAAAAAGGGCAGCTCAGTTGCCAGAATTTTACTGTAAAATTTACTTTTTTTTTTTACTGTAAATAAAAAAAAACCTGCAATTTTACAGTGAAATCTTGACACCTGAGCTGCCAGTTTGTTTGTTTTGTTACACCATTTTTTTCACTGCATTTTATTTGTAGATTTTTTAAAAGCTAAAATATTAAAAATAATATGGTACGTTGCAATATTTCACCTCAAAATGTAGTGTATATTACTGTAATTGGAAAAACAGTACTGCTGGTTTTATGGTAAAAAAAAGGGCAGCTCAGTTGCCAGAATTTTACTGTAAAATTTACGTTTTTTTACTGTAAATAAAAAAATAATTTACAGTACAGCTGACCAACACGCCGGACTGTAGTCAGTTGGAAGCGTGTCTTAATGAAATTAAACAATGGATGTCCGCTAACTTTTTGCAACTTAATGCCAAAAAAACGGAAATGCTGATTATCGGTCCTGCTAGACACCGACCTCTATTTAATAATACAACTTTAACATTTGACAACCAAATAATAAAACAAGGTGACTCTGTAAAAAATCTGGGTATTATCTTCGACCCAACTCTCTCCTTTGAGTCACACATTAAAAGCGTTACTAAAACGGCCTTCTTTCATCTCCGTAATATCGCTAAAATTCGCTCCATTTTGTCCACTAAAGACGCCGAGATCATTATCCATGCGTTTGTTACGTCTCGTCTCGATTACTGTAACGTATTATTTTCGGGTCTCCCAATGTCTAGCATTAAAAGATTACAGTTGGTACAAAATGCGGCTGCTAGACTTTTGACAAGAACAAGAAAGTTTGATCACATTATGCCTGTACTGGCTCACCTGCACTGGCTTCCTGTGCACTTAAGATGTGACTTTAAGGTTTTACTACTTACGTATAAAATACTACACGGTCTAGCTCCAGCCTATCTTGCCGATTGTATTGTACCATATGTCCCGGCAAGAAATCTGCGTTCAAAAGACTCCGGCTTATTAGTGATTCCTAGAGCTCAAAAAAAGTCTGCGGGCTATAGAGCGTTTTCCGTTCGGGCTCCAGTACTCTGGAATGCCCTCCCGGTAACAGTTCGAGATGCTACCTCAGTAGAAGCATTTAAGTCTCATCTTAAAACTCATCTGTATACTCTAGCCTTTAAATAGACCTCCTTTTTAGACCAGTTGATCTGCCGCTTCTTTTCTTTCTCCTATGTCCCCCCCTCCCTTGTGGAGGGGGTCCGGTCCGATGACCATGGATGAAGTACTGACTGTCCAGAGTCGAGACCCAGGATGGACCGCTCGTCGGGACCCAGGATGGACCGCTCGCCTGTATCGGTTGGGGACATCTCTACGCTGCTGATCCGCTTGAGATGGTTTCCTGTGGACGGGACTCTCACTGCTGTCTTGGAGCCACTATGGATTGAACTTTCACAGTATCATGTTAGACCTGCTCGACATCCATTGCTTTCGGTCCCCTAGAGGGGGGGGGGGGGTTGCCCACATCTGAGGTCCTCTCCAAGGTTTCTCATAGTCAGCATTGTCACTGGCGTCCCACTGAATGTGAATTCTCCCTGCCCACTGGGTGTGAGTTTTCCTTGCCCTTTTGTGGGTTCTTCCGAGGATGTCGTAGTCGTAATCATTTGTACAGTCCTTTGAGACATTTGTGATTTGGGGCTATATAAATAAACATTGATTGATTGATTGATTGATTGAGTACAATTTTGGCACCTGAGCTGTCAGTTTGTTCGTTTTATGACACAATTTCTTATGCATTTTTTTAGTAGATTTTTAAAAAAAGCATAAAATGTAAAAAAATGTAATTAAAAAATGGTCACTTGCATTAGTTTCACCTCAGAATGTAGTGTATATTACTGTAAATGGAAAAACTGTACTGCTGTTTTTATGGGGGAAAAGGCAGCTCAGTTGCCAGAATTTTACTGTAAGATTTACATTTGTTTTTTGTACTGTAAATTAAAAAAAACCCTGCAATTTTACAGTAAACTTTTGACACCTGAGCTGCCATTTTTTTTTTTTTTTACACATTAAATATATATGGTAAGTTGCAATAATTTCACCTCAAAATGTAGTGTATATTACTGTAAATACAAAATCAGTACTGCTGTTTTTATGGCAAAGAAAGAAAAAGGCAGCTCAGTTGCCAAAATTTTACATTAAAATGTACATTTGTTTTTTTTACTGCAAATAAAAAAAAATTAAATTTTAAAGTAAAATTTCAGCCCCTGAGCTGCCAATTTGTTTTTTTATGACACATTTTTTTATGCCTTTTATTAGTACATTTTTTTAGAAGCTACATTGTTAAAAAAAACATATGCTACGTTGCAATAATTTCTCCTCAAAATGTAGTGTATATTACTGTAAATGGGAAAACTGTACTGCTGTTTTTATGGTAAAAAAGAAAGAAAGAAAAAGGCTGCTCAGTTGCCGGAATTTTACTGTAAAATGTAAAAAAATATTTTTTACTTTAAATAAAAACAAATGCAATTCTCCAGTACAATTTTGGCTCATTTTTTACACATTTTTCATGCCTTTGAATAGTAGATTTTGTAAAAGCTAAAATGTAAAAAAATATGGCAGTTTGCAATAATTTCACCTCATAATGTAGTGTATATTACTGTAAATGGAAAACTGTACTGCTGTTTTTATGGCAGAAAAATAAAAATAAAGAAAAAGGCAGCTCAGTTGCCAGAATTTTGTGTTTTTTACCGGGAAAAAAAATGCAATTTTAAAGTAAAATTTCGGCACCTGAGCTGCCAGTTTGGTTTTATTACTACACATTTTTTATGCCTTTTAATAGAATATTTTTTTAAAAGCTACATTGTTAAAAACATATGGTAAGTTGCAATAATTTCCCCTCAAAATGTAGTGTATATTACTGTAAATGGAAAAACTGTACTGCTATTTTTATTCAATTGCCAGAATTTTACTGTAAAATTGACATTAGATTTTTTTACTGTAAATACACACACACACACACACACACACACTTTTAGGAGTTCCTCCCCCTCTCCCTCAGTGTTCTCAAGTTTGCAGGCTGACGCGTTCAAGTGCCTGATCCGGCTGTGGGATATCAGAGCTCCAGCCTTCTGTGCAGTTGTTCTCGCTCCACCTGCCAAAAGCCGAAGGGGGCGCGGCTGGGACCTCTGCCCACAAAGTCTGGCCTCCCACCCCGCCTCCCTTCTCGGAGAGAAAGTTGTGGCTAAAGCGGAGAGGACTTAGAGGAAGTCCAGAGCACACGCGGCCCCCCTCAGGAGGTCCACAGGCTGAGGGGGACTTGATTGACTGTTAGAGGTAAGGAAGCTTCGAGCCTCTTTTCAATCTTGTTGCTTCTTTCTTCCCTGCCAGCTGCTGACTTGGCATTTGTGACAACAACTTGCTGAGCTGCAAATGACCCCAAAATGATTTTCTTTTTCCCTGTGGCGTGTTTTTGAAATGACTTAGTGACCCTGATCAGTGGATACTTTTACTGGGCTAAATATATTCCAGGACTTGACCTCAGCAGCCTTTATGTATTTTTATATTTCAGGTTGTGCGCTGAGGTTTAGATAGGAGCTATGTGGTGACTTTTTTTTTTGCAGAACCTAATGGAATTTAGGATGTGGGTTTGCAAAAAAAAAAAAAATGTCTGGTCAGCATATGGGGAAATAGGGAAGTTTTTAATGCCAAATATTCCTAGGGTGTGGTAATGAAGGATGGGCTTCTGTTGCTTTTGTTTGTTTGTTATCCCGACACAATAAGAGCTGCTCCTTGTGCGTTTTGTGAGCTATTCACAAGAGATTTTTGGCAGGAAAATGCGTGTCTGTATGGTATAATGCCGTGGAATATTGTCAGGGGGAAAAAAAGGGCAAAAAGACGTAATGTTTCCAAACAATACGAATATCACCATATTTTCCGGGCTATCATGGCATCGGAATTCAAGCCGCACCCACCAAATTTCAGAAAGAAAATATATTTTTTCCATATATGAATGTTTATTTACATATAGACATTGTTTCCTAACGGTGCCTGTCACACGGCAGTAAAACGGCTGATCAAACAAAACAGAAGCCATCGGCTGAAGCCATCGCCATATATATATATATATATATATATATATATATATATATATATATATATATATAATGTGGGTTTGCAAAAAAAAAATGAAAAAAATGTCTGCTCAGCATATAGGGAATTAGGGAAGTTTTTAATGCCAAATATTCGTAGGGTGTGGTAATGAAGGATGGGCTTCTGTTGCTTTTGTTTGTTTGTTATCCCGACACAATAAGAGCTGCGCCTTGTGCGTTTTGCGAGCTATTCATTAGAGATTTGTGGCAGGAAAATGCGAGTCTGTATGGTAAAATGTCGTGTTAAAAAAGGGCAAAAAGGCGTAATGATTCCAATAAATACAAATATTAGCATATTTTCCGGGCTATCATGGCATCGGAATTCAAGCCGCACCCACCAAATTTTAGAAAAATATATATTTTTTCCATATATGAATGTTTATTTACATATATTCATTGTTTCCTAACTGTGCCTGTCACACGGCAGTAAAACGGCTGATCAAACAAAACAGAAACCATCGTCAGAAGCCATCGCATGTATATATATATAATATATATATATATATATATATATAAATATATATATATAAATATATATATGCTCTTGCGACTGTGTTGGATCCATTATGGATTGAACTTTCACAGTATCATGTTAAACCCGCTCGACATCCATTGCTTTCCTCCTCTCCAAGGTTCTCATAGTCATCATTGTCACCGACGTTCCACTGGGTGTGAGTTTTCCTTGCTCTTATGTGGGCCTACCGAGGATGTCCTAGTGGTTTGTGCAGCCCTTTGAGACACTAGTGATTTACGGCTATATAAGTAAACATTGATTGATTGATATATATATATATATATATATATATATATATATATATATATATATATATATATATATATGCAGAATCTAATGGAATTTAGGATGTGGGTTTGCAAAAAAAAAATTTAAAAAGTGTCTGGTCAGCATATGGGGAAATAGGGAAGTTTTTTAATGCCAAATATTCCTAGGGTGTGGTAATGAAGGATGGGCTTCTCTGTTGCTTTTGTTTGTTTGTTATCCCAACACAATAAGAGCTGCTCCTTGTGCGTTTTGTGAGCTATTCACTAGAGATTTGTGGCAGGAAAATGCTTGTCTCTATGGTATAATGCTGTGGAATACTGTCAGGGGGAAAAAAAGGGCAAAAAGACGTAATGATTCCAAACAATACGAATATCACCATATTTTCCGGGCTATCATGGCATCGGAATTCAAGCCGCACCCACCAAATTTTAGAAAAAAATAAATTTTTTCCATATATGAATGTTGTTTCCTAACTGTGCCTGTCACACGGCAGTAAAACGGCTGATCAAACAAAACAGAAGCCATCATCATATATATATATATATATATATGCAGAATCTAATGGAATTTAGGATGTGGGTTTGCAAAAAAAAATGAAAAAAGTGTCTGGTCAGCATATGGGGAAATAGGGAAGTTTTTAATGCCAAATATTCCTAGGGTGTGGTAATGAAGGATGGGCTTCTGCTGCTTTTGTTTGTTTGTTATCCCGACACAATAAGAGCTGCTCTTTTTCATGCGTTTTGTAAGCTATTTACAGGGGATTTGTGGCAGGAAATTGGTATAATGCCGTGTAATATTGTCAGGGAAAAGAAACAACAGTAAGAAAAAAAGGGCAAAAAGATATAATGAGACATTTTCATTCCAATAAATACAGAAGTTACCGTATTTTCCAGGCTATCAAGGGCATCGGAATTTAAGCTGCACCCACCAAATTTTAGAAGAAAGAAATATTTTTTCCATATATGAATGTTTATTTACATATAGTCATTGTTTCCCCAATGGTGCCTGTCACACGGCAGTAAAACGGCTGATCAAACAAAACAGAAGCCATCACCATATACATATACATATACATATACATATACATATACATATACAGAATCTAATGGAATTTAGGAAGTGGGTTTGCAAAAAAAAAAAAGTGTGTGGTCAGCATATGGGGAAGTAATAGAAATAGGGAAGTTTTTAACGTCAAATATTCCTAGGGTGTGGTAATAAGGGATGGGCTTCCGTTGCTTTTGTTTGTTTGTTATCACGACACAATAAGAGCTGCTCCTTTTTGTGCGTTTTGTAAGCTATTTACAGAAAAATGCGCGTCTGTATGATATAATGCAGTGTAATATTGTCATGAAAAAAAACAATAGCAAGAAAAAAGGGCAAAAAGACGTAATGAGACAATTTGATTCCGATAAAGACAGATGTTACCGTATTTTCCGGGCAATCAAGGGCATCAGAATTTAAGCTGCATCCACCAAAATTTAGAAGAAATATTTTTTTTTCCATATATGAATGTTAATTTACATATATTCATTGTTTCCCAACAGTGCCTGTCACAAGGCAGTAAAACGGCTGATCAAACAAAACAGAAACCACCGTCACGGACCCACTAGCTCTCCAAACAGCTAAACAGACTCAATAACTCCACGGTGAAATGACGAAACTGAAACGATAAGAAAATAATGCCCTTGTGAGCTAATAATACTAACACAGTTAGCATATTAGCTAATACTAACGGCGCTAGCTTGATAGAGCAAAGAAAAATCCATAAATTAGCCACACCATTTTATGAGCCACAGGGTTCAAAACGTAACCCAGAAAATATGTCATATATATATATATATATATATATATATATATATATATATATATATATATATATATATATATATATATATATCAGTGGTTCTTAACCTTGTTGGAGGTACCGAACCCCACCAGTTCAAATGCGCATTTAACGAACCCTTCTTTAATGAAAATTAAAACAATTTTTTTTTCAAATTCAAGACAAAAGTTATATGTTTTTTTTACTGGTGCACAAAAAGAACTCTGCGTGAACATCACCTTTTTCAAAGAACAAAACCAACACAGAGCAAGAACTCATAACAAATTCCACACCTGCAAATTTGTCATGTTCTGTGGTCACGTTTTGTTTAGTTATGTTCTGTTGGTTTAAGACACTTTTTAGTTCCTGTTTACGCGCCATTGTTTTGTCACCATGACGACCGATTAGTTCACCTGTACACATTTGGATTCACGCACCTCATTTGTTTAGGACTCACGCACCTGTGTTAATCATGTCGCTATGATTTAAGCTTGTAGTTGCCAGGCAGTCGGGCTGGCGTCATTGTTGTTGCTCCATGCTCTGTTCACTCCAGTTATGTATCGCTGTGCTCATTTCCTTCCAAGTAAGTTTTGTTTATTCATGTCACGTTTAGCGAGTCTTTTGTTTCATATCCACAGTTTTGCCTTTGTGGTAGTTTTTATTTTTCAGCCAAGTTTGTTCTCCGCCTTTAGTTTGCACTTTTCTTTATAGATACATTCAAATGTGTCTTTACCTTCACGCCATGTCCCATCACCTTCCTTTCTATTCCGGGAAAATAAACCACATCATAGCCCCCGTTCTGACAAAATTAGTGGGACTTCTGCGGTTGCCGTATACATAATACGCAGATAGGGAGAACGTTCTATACACACGATAAGTCGGATGTGTCTTGACCTCCGCCGAACCCCTGAGACCAACTCACCGAACCCAGGTTAAGAACCACTGATATATATATATATATATATATATATATATATATATATATATATATATATATGGCGATGGTTTCTGTTTTGTTTGATCAGCCGTTTTACTGCCATGTGACAGGCACCGTTAGGAAACAATGACTATGTAAATAAACATTCATATATGGAAAAAATATATATTTTTATTATCAGAATAAAACAACAACAGTGAAAATGGAAGAAAAAAGAGCAAAAAACATGACGTAATGTGGAAAAATTGAATTGTTTACAGTAATAACTATAATTTTGTCACAAAGCTGATACTAAATTCTGATATATATACATACACGTATATATATATATATATATATATATACATACATATATATGTATATATACATACATTTATATATATACACATATATATATTTACATACATTGATATATATATATATATACATGCATATCAATGTATTTAAATATATATATATATAATAACTTAGATTTGTATCGCACTTTTCTAGACACTCAAAGCGCTCAATTATATATCAATGTATATATGTATGTATATATATATATATATATATACCATATTTTCTGAAGTACGCTTTGAACCATGTGGCTCATTAAACGGTGCAGACTAATTTTTCTTTGCTAACAGCTGTATTGATTTGTATTCAACCGCAATGACAGTTTGCACGTGCTGCAAGTTGAAAATGCACTTCCTGTTTCGTGCCTTGATCCGGACACATAACCTTCCATAGCGTTACTGCCCAAAAGGATTCTGCATTCATGTCTTTTTTTGGGGCATTTTTTAAAACAAAATAAATATATATCTAAATGTCCCTTGCATACTTTGAACTTGGTGGGAAAGTTTGGACACCCCTGGTATAAAATGTTTTTTTTTTCTAGGATAATTGTCGTGCTTTTAAAACCTCCACTTTTGGCTTTTACAGCTTAGGGTGCGCCTCTTTAGGCCCTGAAAAGGCACAAAGAGTTACCGTGGAGCCCAATTCTTACCACTGTTGGCGTAGAATAGATTGTACAAAAGCCAAAAGCAGTGAAGTTGTCACGTTGGGTAAATGGTCAATAAAAAGAGGATACAACAAATCCTTTTCAATTTATATTCAATTGAATAGACTGCAAAGACAAGATATTTTATCTTCACACTGAGAAACTTAATTTTTTTTGAAAAATAATCATGAACTTGAATGTTTACCAGTGTGTTACATGGCCTTTCCTTTTAACAACACTCAGTAAAGCTCTGGGAACTGAGGAGACACATTTTTGAAGTGGACTTCTTTCCCATTCTTGCTTGATGTACAGCTTAAGTTGTTCAACAGTCTCCCTTCTCATATTTTAGCCTTCACACATTTTCAATGTCCGGACTACAGGCAGGCCAGACTAGTTCCCGCACTCTTTTACTATAAAGCCACGCTGTTGTAACACCTGGCTTGCCATCGTCTTGCTGAAATAAGCAGGGGCGTCCATGATAACAACATATGTTGCTCCAAAAGCTATACATACCCTTCAGCATTAATGGTGCCTTCACAGATGTGTAAGTTAGCCATGCCTTGGCCACTAATACACCCCCATACCTTCACACATGCTGACTTTTACACTTTCAGCCTAGAACAGTCCGGATAGTTCTTCTCCTCTTTGGTCCAGAGGACACAATGTCCACAGTTTCCAAAAACAATTTGAATTGTGGACTCGTCAGACCACAGAACACTTTAGTACTTTACATCAGTCCATCTTGGATGAGCTCGGGCCCAGCGAAGCCAGCGGCGTTTCTGGGTGTTGTTGATAACTGGCTTTGGCTTTGCATAGTAGAGTTTTAACCTGCACTTACAGATGTAGCGGCCAACTGTAGTTACTGACAGTGGTTTTCTGAAGTGTTCCTGAGCCCATGTGGTAATATCCTTTACACACTGATGTCGCTTTTTGATGCAGTAGCACGTGAGGGATGCTAGGTGCGTAATATCATGGCTTATGTGCAGTGATTTCTCCAGATTCTCTGAACCTTTTGATGATATTACGGAGCGTAGATGGTGAAATCCCTAAATTCCTTGCAATAGCTGCTTGAGAAATGTTGTTCCTAAACAATTTACTCAGGCATTTGTTGACAAAGTGGTGACCCTTTGCACCATCCTTGTTTGTGAATTAGTGAGCATTTCACGGAAGCTGCTTTTATAGCCAATCATGGCACCCACCTGTTCCCAATTAGCCTGCACACCTGTGGGATGTTCCATATAAGTCTTTGATGAGCATTCCTCAACTCTCTCAGTCTTTTTTGCCACTTGTGCCAGCGTCTTTGGAACATGTTGCAGGCATCAAATTCCAAATGAGCTAATATTTGCAAAAAATAACAAAGTTCACCAGTTGGAATGTTAATTATCTTGCCTTTGCAGTCTATTCAATTGAAAATAAGTCGAAAAGGATTTGCAAATCATTGTATTCTCTTTTTATTTACCATTTACACAACGTGACAGCCTCACTGCTTTTGTAACTTGAAGGACAAGAAGTGCAAAACAGATGATATTCATAAGTGACTTAAAAAAAACAGCGTGACATTTTCAGATCAAAGTATTAATTCCACGGCAGCCTCGCGACTCTTTGAAGGGAATCTTGTGACATTCTTGTGATGTTTTACACGTCATTAGAGCATCATTTCAATTTAGCCAGCATCATTTACACTTAAAGGCCTACTGAAAGCCACTACTAGCGACCACGCAGTCTGATAGTTTATACATCAATGATGAAATATTAACATTGCAACACATGCCAATACGGCCGGTTTAGTTTACTAAAGTACAATTTTAAATTTCCCGCGGAGTTTCTTGTTGAAAACGTTGCGGTTTGTAGCGGACATATTAGCCCAGCACCACTTACGGCTAAAAGTAATCTCTTTTCATCGCACATTAAACAGTAATTTGAACATCTGTGTTGCTGAATCTTGTGCAATTTGTTCAATTAATAATGGAGACATCAAAGAAGAAAGATGTAGGTGGGAAGCGGTGTATTGCGGCCGCCTTTAGCACCGAAACACAGCCGGTGTTTCTTTGTTTGTTGTAAAACTTTAACACAGAGCGGTTAAGCGAGCATGTTTCTCGACGTCAACCAGCAAGTTTTTGGATGGGAAAATTGTGATATTAAGTCGGCTCTTACCGGAGACTTCAGTGGATTACGCGACCTCATCCTGCGGCTCAAAAAGGCAGCTGTGATCTTGGCTCCTCGGCTTCTCTCAGAGACACTGGCGTTCACCGCAGCCATCCGACTTTCAGGTATGACTTTACAATCTCACTAAAACACTATTAAAACAATAAGCAGATAAAGGATTTTCCAGAAATATCCTAGTAAATGTGTTTAATTACATCTGAAACGGTCCCACTGGAGCCGTCGCCTTTTCTTTTTTTTTTTTGTACTTCACTCTAACTTTCCTCATCCACGAATCTTTCATCCTCGCTCAAGTTAATGGGAAAATTGTCGCTTTCTCGGTCCGAATCGCTCTTGCTGCTGGAGGTTATGATTATAAACAATGTGAGGATGTGAGGAGCTCCACAACCCGTGACGTCACGCGCACATCGTCTGCTACTTCCGGTACAGGCAAGGCTGTTTTATTAGCGACCAAAAGTTGCAAACTTTATCGTCGATGTTCTCTACTAAATCCTTTCAGCAAAAATATGGCAATATCGCGAAATGATCAAGTATGACACATAGAATGGATCTGCTATCCCCGTTTAAATAAGAAAATCTCATTTCAGTAGGCCTTTAACCAGCATCATTTCAACTTAGAAAGGATAATTTCAACTTAGAAAGGATCATTTCAACTTAGCCAGCCTCAGTAGTTGAACTTCTTGTCATCATGTCGCAGATAAGATGAGATGGACCAGCTAACCAGACTGGTGGACTTCTCGGGAGACTTGCCGCAGGAACGGGGTGAGGTTCTGGAAATGGAATTTCTCTGGTACAGTGGAACCTCTTGACTTCAAAATCCTTTCCCCCGTAGCAAGTATTGGAAATAGAAGTCAAACCATCACAATCCCACCAGAAAAAATTTTCAACTGTGTTAAAATCAATGAAAGACATCTTTGGACTTGAAACTACTATTATTGTTTTTGAAATGAGGTTTGAAGTGACAACCACTCGAGTGTCTCGCCTGGTTCCACCTGTTGGTTGGCATGTATTGTACAGTCGGGTCCTCAAATATAAGACGACCGGTGCGTGTTTTTGGTAGCTCTGGAACTTAAAATAACAACTTTTTGTGTGGGTGTCAGGAAGAAAAGCTGTGGTTGGCCCGGGCTAGAGTCGTTTGGTGCCACTTGTTGATTTGCATGAAGTCCTTGAACCAAAGACAACCCGTCTTTTTCAGCCTTGAAACTTGAAATAACAATCGGTGTATGTGTGTGAGTGCCAAGAAGAAAAGCTCTGACTGGCTTGGGCATATGTTGTTTGGCACAACGTATTGGTTTGCATGTATTTTTGATATACATGTATTTGTGTATGTGTGTATATATATATATATGTATATATATATATGTATATATATATATATATATATATATATATATATATATATATACATATATATATGTATATTTATATATATATATGTATATATATATATATATATGTATATATATATATATATATATATATATATATATATATATATATATATATATACATATATATATATATATATATACATACATATATATATATATATATATATATATATATATATATATATATATATGTGTAGGTGTATATGTATGTATCTATATTTATATGTATGTGTATGTATATATACATGTGCGTGTATGTATACATATATGTGTGTATGTATATATATATATATATATATATATAAATGTGTGTGTATATATATGTGTGTGTATATATATATATAAATGTGTATGTATATATATGTGTGTATATATATATGTGTGTGTATATATATATGTGTGTGTATATGTATATGTGTGTATGTATATATATATATATATATATATATAAATGTGTGTATATATATGTGTGTGTATATATATATGTGTGTGTGTGTGTATATATATATATATATATATATATATATATATATATACATAAATGTGTATGTATATATATATGTGTGTGTGTGTATATATATGCGTATGTATGTGTGAATGTATATATGTGTGTATTTATGTGTATATATATGTTTGTATGTATCTATATATATATGTATATATTTATATATACTGTATATATACATGCATACATACATATATGTGAATTTGTAAATGTGTACATGCATGTATATATATGTGTGTAGGTATAGCTGTATGGGTGTGTGTGTGTATATATAAATATATATATATAAATAAATATATACATATATATATATATATATATATATATATATAAATGATAAATGGGTTGTACTTGTATAGCGCTTTTCTACCTTCAAGGTACTCAAAGCGCTTTGACACTACTTCCACATTTACCCATTCACACACACATTCACACACTGATGGAGGGAGCTGCCATGCAAGGCGCTAACCAGCACCCATCAGGAGCAAGGGTGAAGTGTCTTGCTCAGGACACAACGGACATCAATCAATCAATCAATGTTTATTTATATAGCCCCAAATCACAAATGTCTCAAAGGACTGCACAAATCATTACGACTACAACATCCTCGGAAGAACCCACAAAAGGGCAAGGAAAACTCACACCCAGTGGGCAGGGAGAATTCACATTCAGTGGGACGCCAGCGACAATGCTGACTATGAGAAACCTTGGAGAGGACCTCAGATGTGGGCAACCCCCCCCCTCTAGGGGACCGAAAGCAATGGATGTCGAGCGGGTCCAACATGATACTGTGAAAGTTCAATCCATAGTGGCTCCAAGACAGCAGCGAGAGTCCCGTCCACAGGAAACCATCTGAAGCGGATCAGCAGCGTAGAGATGTCCCCAACCGATACAGGCGAGCGGTCCATCCTGGGTCCCGACGAGCGGTCCATCCTGGGTCTCGACTCTGGACAGTCAGTACTTCATCCATGGTCATCGTACCGGACCCCCTCCACGAGGGAGGGGGGGACATAGGAGAAAGAAAAGAAGCGGCAGATCAACTGGTCTAAAAAGGAGGTCTATTTAAAGGCTAGAGTATACAAATGAGTTTTAAGATGAGACTTAAATGCTTCTACTGAGGTAGCATCTCGAACTGTTACCGGGAGGGCATTCCAGAGTACTGGAGCCCGAACGGAAAACGCTCTATAGCCCGCAGACTTTTTTTGAGCTCTAGGAATCACTAATAAGCCGGAGTCTTTTGAACGCAGATTTCTTGCCGGGACATACGGTACAATACAATCTGCAAGATAGGCTGGAGCTAGACCGTGTAGTATTTTATACGTAAGTAGTAAAACCTTAAAGTCACATCTTAAGTGCACAGGAAGCCAGTGCAGGTGAGCCAGTACAGGCGTAATATGATCAAACTTTCTTGTTCTTGTCAAAAGTCTAGCAGCCGCATTTTGTACCAACTGTAATCTTTTAATGCTAGACATGGGGAGACCCGAAAATAATACGTTACAGTAATCGAGACGAGACGTAACAAACGCATGGATAATGATCTCGGCGTCTTTAGTGGACAAAATGGAGCGAATTTTAGCGATATTACGGAGATGAAAGAAGGCCGTTTTAGTAACGCTTTTAATGTGTGACTCAAAGGAGAGAGTTGGGTCGAAGATAATACCCAGATTTTTTACAGAGTCACCTTGTTTTATTATTTGGTTGTCAAATGTTAAAGTTGTATTATTAAATAGAGGTCGGTGTCTAGCAGGACCGATAATCAGCATTTCCGTTTTTTTGGCATTAAATTGCAAAAAGTTAGCGGACATCCATTGTTTAATTTCATTAAGACACGCTTCCAACTGACTACAGTCCGGCATGTTGGTCAGCTTTAGGGGCATGTAAAGTTGGGTGTCATCAGCATAACAGTGAAAGCTAATACCGTATTTGCGTATGACGTCACCTAGCGGCAGCATGTAGATGCTGAAGAGTACAGGGCCAAGGACCGAACCCTGGGGAACTCCACACGTTACCTTAACATAGTCCGAAGTCACACTGTTATAGGAGACGCACTGCATCCTATCAGTAAGATAAGAGTTAAACCATGACAGGGCTGAGTCTGACATACCAATTCGTATTTTGATACGCTCTAATAAAATATTATGATCGACGGTATCGAAAGCAGCGCTAAGATCGAGGAGCAGCAACATAGATGACGCATCAGAGTCCATCGTTAGCAATAGATCATTAGTCAATTTTGCGAGGGCTGTCTCAGTCGAGTGATTTGCCCTGAAACCGGATTGAAAGGTTTCACATAGATTGTTAAACGCTAAGTGCTCATTTAGCTGCTCTGCAACAATTTTTTCGAGGATTTTCGAAATAAAGGGAAGGTGAGACACCGGTCAGTAGTTTACCATGAGGTCAGGATCGAGGTTAGGTCTTTTAAGGAGAGGATGAATATATATATATATATATATATATATATATATATATATATATATATATATATATATATATATATATATATATATATATATATATATATATATATATATATATACTGTATATTCAATATATATATATATATACATACATACATACATATGTGTGTATGTGTATATGCATGTATATATATGTGTGTAGGTATAGCTGTGTGTGTGTTTATATATATATATATATGTATATATATGTGTATATATATGTGTATATGTATATAAATGTGTGTGTGTGTGTGTGTGTGTGTATATATATATATGTGTGTGTGTGTGTGTGTGTGTTGGTAAACCTGTGCGCGTGTATATATATATATATACACATATATGTGTGTGTGTATGTATGTGTTTATATATATATATATATATATATATATATATATCTATATATCTATATATATATATATATATATATACAATTATATATATATATATATATATATATATATATATATATCTATATATATATATATATATATATATATACAATTATATATATATATATATATATATATATATATATATATATATATATATATATATGTATATGTGTGTATGTATATAATATATATACAGTATATATGTGTGTATTTCCTGGAAAAGGTTGTGTGCAAAGACCTAAAGATGTTCTACTGTATGTGTCCTTGAAAAGGTTGTGTTCAAAGACCTAAAGAGGTTCCACTGTTTAGAAGGCAAAGGTTGTGTTCAAAGACCTAAAGAGGTTCCAATTTATTGGAGGCAAAGGTTGTGTTCAAAGACCTAAAGAGGTTCCAATTTATTGAAGGCAAAGGTTGTGTTCAAAGACCTAAAGAGGTTCTACTGTATTGAAGGCAAAAGTTGTGTTCAAAGACCTAAAGAGGTTCCAATTTATTGAAGGCAAAGGTTGTGTTCAAAGACCTAAAGAGGTTCCAATTTATTGAAGGCAAAGGTTGTGTTCAAAGACCTAAAGAGGTTCCAATTTATTGAAGGCAAAGGTTGTGTTCAAAGAACTAAAGAGGTTCCACTGTACTGAAGGCACATGTCTCTTGAAAAAGTTGTGTTCAAAGACCAAAATAACCCCCTTAAATACCACTTTAGTCTATTAGTTTCTTTGTATTACTCTTTATTTTTCTTGGGCTGCTGACCCTCACCATCATCACAGCATGACTTCTGCTTCTGACTCTCAGCTTTCATATTTCTCTGGCGCTCTTTTCCTCTCCCTCACGCCTGCCTGGCCAGCTGGAATAACTCAATGTCCTAACTACTTTATCAGCGCGGGCGGGTCAAGTGGCGTCTGGAAGTGAACCCATCATCAGCTCGGACCATTCTCCTCATCGCCCGTCACTTTTTTAAATATAATCGCCTCGCGTCAGGACACAAATGTTAGTTGGCGAGGGCTAATGTTACGGCCTCACAACTGTCATTATTTTAGGACGTGTCGCAAAGCCTGCTCTTTACATTGAAGTGTAGCAAGGCACACTCACATGGAAGGGAGAAACAAAAAAAACACATTACAAGAGCTCAAAAGAGGTTTTAGGAGATGGACGTGAAGTTGGCGTCACAAAGGCGTTCTTGTTGGCAGCTAAAATATGTCCGCCTTTACTTTGTAGCCATAAATGTCTGGAAGGAGAAGAATGAGAGGAGGAGGAGGAGGAGATGAGGGAGGAATGATGATGTTGGTGCACACTGTTACGCTGTTGGCGTTATTAATGATCATGTCCAGGAAGTATAAACACACTCATTAGGTACGCTTGCCCGCTCCAATACAAGACACAAGTACATACAGTACAGTAAAAAAACAACAACTGCCTTCTAAATGCAGTTTTTAACATCAGGACATGAAATAACACCCTTTTGTACTTGTTTAATCTAATAGAGTAAGCATAATCCAATATAGTACACATAATCCACTATAGTACACATATTCCAATATAGTACACATAATCCAATATAGTACACATAATCCAATATAGTACACATAATCCAAATTAGTTCACATAATTCATTATAGTATACATAATCCAACATAGTACACATATTCCAATATATTACACATAATCCACTATAGTACACATAATCCACTATAGTACACATAATCCATTATAGTACACATAATCCACTATAGTACACATATTCCAATATAGTACACATAATCCAACATAGTACACATAATCCAATATATTACACATAATCCACTATAGTACACATAATCCACTATAGTACACATAACCCATTATAGTACACATAATCCACTATAGTACACATAATCCACTATAGTACACATAATCCAATATAGTACACATAATCCAATATATTACATATAATCCACTACAGTACACATAATCCACCATAGTACACATAATCCACTATAGTACACATAATCCAATATAGTACATATAATCCACAATAGTACACACAATCCACTATAGTACACATAATCCACAATAGTACACATAATCCACAATATTACACATAATCCACTATAGTACACATAATCCACTATATTACACATAATCCACTGTAGTACACATAATCTACTATAGTACACATAATCCACTATAGTACACATATTCCAATATATTACATATAATCCACTATAATAATAATAATAATAATAATGGATTAGTTTTTCATTTCGGTAACAACAAAATATGCCTTTTGGCTCTACGGAACATGGCGGTAAATGTGAAAACTCCATGTAAGGCTACCGTAAAAAAGCACTTTCCTCCACCGGGCAGCTCCAATTTTATGATGCGGGCCAAACAAAACCAAGAAGTCACCTTTTAAGGATGATCCTTGTTAGAAGACCTTCTGGGATGTCAACACCACTCTCTCTTTCATGCTTTGGGAACTAATCATCAGGCTCCTCCCACTCATTCGTCACTTGCTCGCCCGTTGAAGTCAACACTTTTAAGATATTTGTTTTTCTCATGATGTTCCTTGTGTTGGCGACAGAGTCCACAAGCAGACTGACGTCCCTTCCGCCAAGTGAGTTGCTGCCGCAGGGGCCAAAAAGGCCCCGAGTCGTAATTACGAGCGTGCAGCCGGGAGGGAAGTGCCCCATGACTAACGGCCAACGCCGTCTCCGTGTTGTGCTTGTGTGTGCTCTGGTTGCTAGAGGGAACCGCGGGATCCAGTCCCAGGAACATGGCCAGCAGCAGCGGCGGTGGGACGGCATTGGAGAAGAATGTCTTGACGCAGAAGAGCAGCACCACTTACTTCACTTCCTGTGAGTCTCGGTCCCTCCTGAGAGCAAAGTTCACATCCTATACAGCAGAAATTGTTTTTTTTTGTCCATAGCAACAACCCCCAGATATCTTGGGGGGGACATGATTAGCAACACCCAACTATCTATTAAATAAAACAAGAAGCAAGGAATCAAACAGAGACGGGATTCAATTTTGCTCATGAGGAGCGCGCGTGTGGACCTGCACCCTTGTATGCCTCCTCCTTTATTTGGGCATTTCCTGATTACGTAGCATAGGTAAGTAGGTCATAAACATTTTCACTGGGTCATAAACAGTTCAAACAAAAAGGTGCTTGGAGCAGTGTCAGGTTTGCCCCCTTTCTGTTTTGTAGATTTCAGGTCATAAATAAATAAAGAAATGGGTTTTGCTTGTATAGCGCTTTTCTACCTTCAAGGCACTCAAAGCGCTTTGACACTACTTCCAAATTTACCCATTCACACACTGATGGAGGGAGCTGCCATGCAAGGGGCTAACCAGCACCCATCAGGAGCAAGGGTGAAGTGTCTTGCTCAGGACACGGCGGACGTGACGAGTTTGGTACTAGGTGGGGATTGAACCAGGGACCCTAGGGTTGCGCACGGCCACTCTACCACTGCGCCACGCCGTCCCTAAATGATAAATGTCAGAATATTGGTATCTATTCATCCATCCATTTTCTACTGCGTGTCCCTTTTGGGATTGCGGGGGGTGCTCGAGCTTATCTCAGCTGCTTTCGGGCGGGAGGCGTGGTACACCCTGGACAAGTCGCCACCTCATTGCAGGGCCAACACAGATAGACAGACAACATTCCCACACTAGGGCCCATTTAGTGTTGCCAATCAGCCTATCCCCAGGTGCGTGTCTTTGGAGGTGGGAGGGGCCTATCCCCAGGTGCATGTCTTTGGAGGTGGGAGGGGCCTATCCCCAGGTGCATGTCTTTGGAGGTGGGAGGGGCCCTATCCCCAGGTGCATGTCTTTGGAGGTGGGAGGGGCCTATCCCCTGGTGCATGTCTTTGGAGGTGGGAGGGGCCTATCCCCAGGTGCATGTCTTTGGAGGTGGGAGGGGCCTATCCCCGGGTGTATGTCTTTGGAGGTGGGAGGGGCCTATCCCCAGGTGCATGTATTTGGAGGTGGGAGGGGCCTATCCCCAGGTGCATGTCTTTGGAGGTGGGAGGGGCCTATCCCCAGGTGCATGTCTTTGGAGGTGGGAGGAGCCTATCCCCAGGTGCATGTCTTTGGAGGTGGGAGGGGCCTATCCCCGGGTGTATGTCTTTGGAGGTGGGAGGGGCCTATCCCCAGGTGCATGTCTTTGGAGGTGGGAGGGGCCTATCCCCGGGTGTATGTCTTTGGAGGTGGGAGGGGCCTATCCCCAGGTGCATGTCTTTGGAGGTGGGAGGGGCCTATCCGCAGGTGCACTACTTTGGAGGTGGGAGGAAGCCCAAGTACCAGGAGGGAACCCATGCAGTCACGGGGAGAACATACCAACTCCACACAGAAAGATCCCGAGCCTGGGATTGAATTCAGGTCTACCCCAGGACCTTCGTATTGTGAGGCACGTGCACTAACCCCTGTTCCACCGTGCTGCTAATTGTAACTAACTTATCACAAAACTTAGTTTTTCCATGAGTTCCCGGCGAGAGTACAAAAGCTGTCTTAAAATGCTTGTAAAACTCCACTGTGTAGGATAGGAAGCGACATGAAGGTGTCGGTTTCTTTGATCTATCGTAATCCGCGGGAAAATGTTGTCTCGACCCGAGATCTACAAAGCGGGGGGGAAGCGAAACCTGACCCCCCCCACCCCTTCAGGCACCTTTTCTTTGAACTGTTTTGGGACCAAAGTCAGCGGCTGTTTACGACCCCCCGTCCCTTTAGAAACAGCTGTTACCATCTAACCAGGGAAAGTCCAAATAAAAGAGGTGTACAATCTTTGGTCAGAGCGTGGTGGAAGACTGTACAAAGAGTACAGCCCAGACGTTTCTCCTCAATTGAGCTAAATTGAATTATGTCTCTGTTTAATTCCTTGCTTCTTGTCTGTTTAATAGATGTCATCGGCGTTTGAACCTGACAGTAAGGTCCATCCCGTGGCTTGTCCAAGATATGAGAAACCGACACCTCCACGGCGCATTCCATCGCGCGGAGTGGAGGTTTACAAGCTGTCGGCCTTTTGCTCGATAAGACGAAAGACAGCTTTTGTCTTCTCGCTCGAAGTTGAGTGATAACTTGTGCACAATTATTCTGACACATGGCATCCACGTGCTCCCCGCAGCGTCGGTGGGCGTGAGCAGCGGCGGCTACAGCTCCTCCTCGGGGGTCTACCTGGGAGGAGACGGCGCCGCCAGGAGCGACAACGGCGCCTACCTGGACGGCGATGGCTACGGCAGCGGCGGCGGAGGAAGCTACCTGGTGAGCTCGGTGACAAAGGTCAGCTCGGCAGGCGGCGCCAAGAGAGGGCAGGCGGGCGCCAGCGCCGCCGTCGCCTCCTCCTCGGCCTCGGAGAGGAAGCACGCAGCGAGCGGGCGGTCGGGAGGTTACGACGGTGAGCCGGAGGAAGTCCCTGGCTCGCAAGGACAGTGTTTATACTTTGTGTGCGCCATTGTGTCTCTTCCAGGGAGTTCCAGTGCTAATTCCTCCCCGGACTTTACACGCAAAGACTATGGCGTCTACTGTGAGTGCTTTTTTTTTTTATACTTTTATACAATCTGAGTCCTTCTTAGCAGACACTATAATAGTCAGTATGGTTAAAAAAATCCAGATATGTTTGATAAAAACAATAATAATGGTCTCCAGGCACGAGACATTAGAACAGGAGTGTCAAACTCAAATACGGAGTGGGCCAAAATTTTAAGGGAACAAAGCCGCGGGCCAAGGTTGAACAAATGAACCTTTTAATAGGGACCCAAACAAGTTTTGCATTAAATATTGAACAAGCAAGGCTTATATAACTTTAGTGACATGCAAAATCCAGTTTCAAATAATAATAATAATGATTAAAAAAATATCAATGGCATATCAAATAAAATTTTAATAAAAATGTTATGCCTTTTTTTCTATTTGCAATCTTCTGAGGTAAATATAATTTTTTTTCCACAGGCTAATAATACATTTGAAAATAAAATAACAATAATGAATGAACCAAACAATCAAGCCTTGAAGTAGCAAGAGAAAATGCATGAATAAAACGTTACTTATTGGTCAGTTTGCTGGAAGTTTCCCGGAAGAGTTAGCGCCGCAAGGAGTTCTGGGTATTTGTTCTGTTGTGAAACGGTGCGGATGTTCACCCGAAATGTGTTTGTCATTCTTGTTTGGTGTGGGTTCACAGTGTGGCGCATATTTGTAACAGTGCTAAAGTTGTTTATACGGCCACCCTCGGTGTGACCTGTATGGCTGTTGACCAAGTATGCCTTGCATTCACTTGTGCGTGTGCGTGTGTGTGTGTGTGTGTGTGTGTGTGTGTGTGTGTGTGTGTGTGTGTAAAAATCTCTCTTAAAAACATACTTTTATTCCTTGGCTTTTAACACTAAGTCAGGGGTGTTGAACTCAAATACAGAGTGGGACAAAATTTTAAGGGAACAAAGCCGCGGGCCAAGGTTGAACAAATGAACCTTTTAATAGGGACCCAAATAAGTTTTGTAAAGGGAACAAAGCCGCGGGCCAAGGTTGAACAAATTTACCTTTTAATAGGGACCCAAACAAGTTTTGCATGAAATATTGAACAAGCAAGGCTTATATAACTTTAGTGACGTGCAAAATCCCGTTTCAAATAATAATAATAATAATTGAAAAAATATCAATGGCATATCAAATAAAATTTAAATAAAAATATTATGCCTTTTTTTCTATTTGCAATCGTCTGAGGTAAATATAATTTTTTTTTCCACAGGCTAATAATACATTTGAAAATAAAATAACAATAATGAATGAACCTAACATTCAAGCCTTGAAGTAGCAAGAGAAAATGCATGAATAAAACGTTACTTATTGGTCAGTTTGCTGGAAGTTTCCCGGAAGAGTTAGCGCTGCAAGGGGTTCTGGGTATTTGTTCTGTTGTGATACGGTGCGGATGTTCACACGAAATTCGTTTGTCATTCTTGTTTGGTGTGGGTTCACAGTGTGGCGCATATTTGTAACAGTGCTAAAGTTGTTTATACGGCCACCCTCGGTGTGACCTGTATGGCTGTTGACCAAGTATGCCTTGCATTCACTTGTGCGTGTGTGTAAAAGCCACAAATATTATGTGACACCGGCGGGCCAACTCTAATGCTACATTGAAATTGCCTCAAGGGCCAAATTAAATTACACGGCGGGCCAGATTTGGCCCGCGGGCCAGAGTTTGACACCCATGCATTAGAACAACAATGAGAACTTTTATGGTGGATCCAACATCTCCATTTACCAAAAGCCAAAAGCAGTGAAGTTGTCACCTTGTGTAAATGGTAAATAAAAAGAGAATACAACAAATCCTTTTCAACTTATATTCAATTGAATAGACTGCAAAGACAAAATGTTTACATTTGCAAATAATCATGAACTTAGAATTGAATGGCAGCCACAAATTGCTAAAAAGGCATTTTTACCAGTGTGTTACATGGCCTTTCCTTTTAACAACACTCGGTAAAGCTTTGGGAACTGAGGAGACACATTTTTGAAGTGGAATTCAAAAATAAGTCTCCCTTCTCATATTTTAGCCTTTAGCCACATTTTCAATGGTCTGTACTACAAGCAGGCCAGTCTAGTACCCGCACTCTTTTACTACATATTGTCTTGCTGAAATAAGCAGGGGCGTCCGTGATAACGTTGCTTGGATGACAACATATGTTGCTCCAAAAGCTGTATGTACCTTTCAGCATTAATGGTGCCTTCACAGATGTGTAACTTACTCATGTTTTGGGCACTAATACACCCTCATACCATCACACATGCTGCCTTTTACACTTTTCCCCTAGAACAATCCAAAAGGTTATTTTCCTCTTTGGTCTGGAAGACACGACGTCCACAGTTTCCAAAAACAATTTGTAATGTGGACTTGTTAGACCACGGAGCACTTTTCCACTTTTAATCATTTCTGGGTGTTGTTGATAAATAGCTTTGACTTTGCATAATAGAGTTTTAACTTGCACTTACAGATGTAGCGACTAACTGTAGTTACTGATAGTGGTTTTCTGAAGTGTTTCTGAGTCCATGTGGTGATATCCAATACACACTGATGTGGCTTTTTGATGCAATAGCGCCTGAGTGATCCAACGTCATGGGAACTCAATGTTGGTTTTCTGCCTTTCTCCAAATTCTCTGAACCTTTTGATGATATTACGGAGCGTAGATAGTGAAATCCCTAAATTCCCTGCAATAGCTGCTTGAGAAATGTTGTTCTTGAACAATTTGCTCAGGCATTTGTTGACAAAGTGGTGACCTTCGCCCCGTCCTTTTTGGAAGCTGCTTTTATAGCCAATCATGGCACCCACCTGTTCCCGATTAGCCTGTTCACCTGTGGGATGTTCCAAATAAGTGTTTGACGGGCATTCCTCAACTTTCTCAGTCTTTTTTTGCCACTTGTGCCAACTTTTTTGAAACATGCTGCAGGCACCAATTTCAAAATGAGCTAATATTTGCAAAAAATAACAACACTATCCAGTTTGAAAGTTATATATCTTGTCTTTGCAGTCTATTCAATTGAATATACCGTATTTCCTTGAATTGCCGCCGGGCATAAAGTATGCGCCTGCCTTGAGTTACTGCCGGGTCAAACTCGCTTCGCAAAACAATTAGCGCATGCTTTGTATTTCTGCCGGGTCAAACTCGTGACGTCACGAGTGACACTTCCCCTGTCATCATTTTCAAAATGAAGGAGGCTGATTTCCATAATTTGAAATCGCAGAAAGGGAAGAATATTAAGAGCTATTCAGTAGGATTTATGGTCCAAGCTATTGAATATGCTAAAAAGAACAGTAAGCAGCTATGTTTTATTAATAAAACTGTGGAGAGGTAGAGCCGACGGTCTAACAGACCGGCAGGGCACGCTGGGGCCCGGCCCAAGATGGCGGCAAGGAGACGCCGAGCGGACTGGACTGAGGTTTTATTGAAAAATAAACAAAGTCAAACTGCTCAAGCCGTGTCCTTCCTTGGTGGTCCTGGGAACCCGCAAGACGACGGCTTGAGACGTCACAATACCGTAGCTGCGTGTGTCAAATATGAGTCATTAAATGACTCCCGCCTCCTGTTGGTAGAGGGCGCTAGTGATCTTTCTTGCGACTATTCGGCTGCAGAAGAAGTGAAATGAGTGACGTCAATTGTGCTGGGACGGGTATGACGCGGCGTGTATAAGATGTAACACCTACGCTGGCTATGTAAACAACCGGGCTGAAATAAAGCAAGTTCGAGTCCTAAATACCCAGTGTATTATTTATACAATACCACTTCATGTTGGCAGCGGTGGGATAAAGAGATCACCCACGGAGCAGAACGGGATGGGGAGTTGTGCGAGGATAATTCTGTCGTCGCCCGAGGATAATTCTGTCGTCGCCCGCACTCGAGGAGCCGAGCTAACTGATAGCAGTTTTCTAAACTGGACTTTCAATCGAAGCAGGAGCTAATAAAGGAAGATCTCCATCGAGATAGGGAGACTTTTAAAACTGAAGAAAGATAAGGAAGACTTCTGTAAACAAGTTATCGATGCTTTTGATCAGAAGGAGCTGGCATGGATTTCATTTATAAGTAAAGGTAAGACTATAGGGGCTTCACGGTGGCAGAGGGGTTAGTGTATCTGCCTCACAATACGAAGGTCCTGCGGTCCTGGGTTCAAATCCAGGCTCGGGATCTTTCTGTGTGGAGTTTGCATGTTCTCCCCCGTGAATGCGTGGATTCGCTCCCAGTACTTGGGCTTCCTTCCACCCCTAAAAACATGCACCTGGGGATAGGCCCCTCCCACCTCCAAAGACATGCACCTGGGGATAGGCCCCTCCCACCTCCAAAGACATGCACCTGGGGATAGGTTGATTGGCAACACTAAAAATTGGCCCTAGTGTGTGAATGTTGTCCGTCTATCTGTGTTGGCCCTGCGATGAGGTAGCGACTTGTCCAGGGTGTACCCCGCCTTCCGCACGATTGTAGCTGAGATAGGCGCCAGCGCACCCCGCCACCCCAAAAGGGAATAAGCGGTAGAAAATGGATGGTAAGACCATAATAACGTTTTTTTTGTATTAAATGTGCTTTTCATGATGGTATCCTTACATCACACTGAAATTTTTACCGCATGCCTTTGGTAAGTGCCGGAGTGAGAAGAGGTTTTGAAATAATTAGTGCCCCGGCGGCCATTCAAGGAAATACTTTAAGTTGAAAAGTATTTGTTGTATTCTCTCTTTTTATTTACCATTTACACAACGTGACAACTTCACGTCTTCCAAAGTATTTTGTCCACAATGTAATTCGCACCAGGGCGTGTCCTGACTTTCGCCAACATCTGTTTGGACTTTCAGGCTCCGGCTCCAGCCGAGGAAGAAGCGCCAGCAGAGGTACCGGCTAACTCCACACCTGCACGTCACAAAGCCTTTGTAATCTAATTAAACGTCTTCATTTTTCTTTTCGTCCCTTGTTCTGCTCAGAGAGCGAGATCCGGGCCAGACTGCAGAGCGCCTCTCCCACGGCCGGCAGATGTGAGTCCCCGTCTTTCTCCCTCGGTTTCGCAACTTATCGCAGAGCCACAAAGCATCTTTATTCGGCGGAAGGGTCGGGGGCGGGGGGTTGCGTCGCTGTCATTTTTCCAGCCCGTCCCACGGAGGAAATTCCTCCATGTGATAAAAATGACTACCACATGGCCAACCTGGTGTTTAGAGATATATAATCACATTGTGCACATTTGTGGCTGCAGCGGTGGCACCAGTGACTCACTGCCGCTTGCATCGAGGCATTAGCCACGCCCCCTGCTGTTAGAAGGGGGTTACCGCACTGATTTTCCTCCTAATAAGTGTTCAATTGGAAGCTGCCGGAGTCTTGTTTGTAAATGTTGTGCATGTTACACAGCAAAAGGTTAAAGGTCCTTTTACTGTGCATAAAAAGAAAAAAAAAAATAATAATAAAAACAAACCCCGCCTTTCTGCCTATTCTTAGCAGGAGGAGGCACGTGGTGTGCTTCCAGCAGACTTCACCCCGCATGGCACAGCCGGGGATCACATTACCCAGCTGCTTTTTATTTGTCAGGGAGGAGGATTCTGTTCTTTTCACTTTGCGTGCTAGAAAAACCAGGGGTAGACTGTCGTTAAGACTCTAGAACAACAACACATCTTTGTGTTACGCCTCACATTCACCACTTTATAAGGAAATTGCATCAGTTTATAAAAGCACGCGTGCATACAACGAAAACCACCAAAAGTGGTCACCTTGTGTAAATGGTAAATAAAAAGAGAATCCTTTTCAACTTATATTCAATTAAATAGACTGCAAAGACAAGATATTTCACGTTCACACTGAGAAACTTTTGTTATTTTTTGCAAATTTGAGCTCATTGGGAATGTGATGCCTGCGACATGTTTCAAAAAAAGCTGCCACAAGTGGCAAAAAAGACTGAGAAAGTTGAGGAATCCTCGTCAAAGGTGAACGGGCTGATTGGGGAACGAGCGGGTGCCATGATTGGCTATAAAAGCAGCTTCCGTGAAATGCTCACTCGTTCACAAATAAGGACGGGGCGAGGGTCACCACTTTGTCGACGAATGCCTGAGCAAATTGGTTAAGAACAACATTTCTCAAACAGCTATTGCAAAAAAATTTAAGGATTTCACCATCTACGTTCTGTAATATCATCAAAAGTTTCAGAAAATTTCCGGAAATTTACCGGAAAAATTCCACCCATTTGGAACCTTAATTATTAGGACAGTAGTATTGTAGTTTTTGGCTCTCTTGTTTCCTCACCTCAGTGTTGTTATAATGCAGATGAGGTGCGCTCCTATTATTAGTAGGGTTGCAAAATTCCGGGAATATTCAATGTTGAAAACTTTCCATGGGAATTAATGAGAAAATAATGGGAATAAACATTGAATGCGACATGCTGGATCTTGCAGCATGATTATTAGCTAGAACAACCTGATTTCATGCACATTCAATTGAATTTCAACCCTGCACAGTGCATTCCTCAATCACATGTACAGATAATTCCCAGTTTTACAAACTTCTCATCTTATGCTATAGAATAAGATGGATGGTGTCCAACTTTGAATAGTCAAAAAAAATTGTCAAAATTTCCAGACTTCTCGAGCTTAACTTCCCGTGGTAGATTTCCGGAAATTTACCGGAAAGATTCCACCCCATAGCAAACCTAATTATTAGGACAGTAGTATTGTAGTTTTTGGTGCTCTTGTTTCCTCAGTGTTGTTATAATGCAGATGAGGTGCGCTCCTATTATTAGTAGGGTTGCAAAATTCCGGGAATATTCAAAGTTGGAAAGTTTCCATGGGAATTAACAGGAATTAATGAGAAAATAATGGGAATAAACATTGAATGCAACATGCTAGATCTTGCAGCATGATTATTAGCTAGAACAACCTGATTTCATGCACATTCAGTTGAATTTCAACCCTGCACAGTGCATTCCTCAATCACATGTACAGATAATTCCCAGTTTTACAAACTTCTCATCTTATGCTATAGAATAAGATGGATGGTGTCCAACTTTGAATAGTCAAAAAAAATTGTCAAAATTTCCAGACTTCTCGAGCTTAACTTCCCGTGGTAGATTTCCGGAAATTTACCGGAAAGATTCCACCCCATAGCAAACCTAATTATTAGGACAGTAGTATTGTAGTTTTTGGCTCTCTTGTTTCCTCAGTGTTGTTGTATTGCAGATAAGGTGTGCTCCTATTATTAATAGGGTTGCAAAATTCCAGGAATATTAAAAGTTGGAAACTTTCCATGGGAATTAATGAAAAAATAATGGGAATAAACATTGAATGCGACATGCTAGCTCCTGCAGCATGATTATTAGCTAAGACTACTTGATTTCATGCAAATTCAGTTGAATTTCAACCCTGCACTGTGCATTCCTCAACCACATGCACAGATAATTCCCTGTTTTACAAGCTTCTCGTCTTATTTTACAGAATAACATGGACAAAAACATGCACCTGGGGATAGGTTGATTGGCAACACTAAATGGTCCCTAGTGTGTGAATGTGAGTGTGAATGTTGTCTGTCCATCTGTGTTGGCCCTGCGATGAGGTGGCGACTTGTCCAGGGTGTACCCTGCCTTCCGCCCGATTGTAGCTGAGATAGGCGCCAGCGCCCCCCGCGACCCCGAAAGGGAATAAGCGGTAGAAAATGGATGGATGGAACATGGACGGTGTCCAACTTTGAATAAGCAAAAAAATTGTCAAAATTTCCAAACTTCCGGAGCTTAAATTCCTGAGGTAGATTTCCGGAAAGTTTCCGGAAACTTTCCGCCCCTTTGCAACCCTAATTATTAGGACAGTAGTATTGTAGTTTTTGGCTCTCTTGTTTCCTCAGTGTTGTTGTAGTGCGCTGCTATTATTAAGGGTGCACATGTACACGCCTGCAGGGGCGGAGCTAGACGACGTTAAGAAGCTGTTGAAGGTCCGCTCCAGCAGCACCAGCCCCCCCCGCGCCGCCAGCACCTCCGCCATCATGGCTGGTCCCAAGAAGGCCAGCGTGGAAACCCAGACCATCTCCGTGACCTCCAGGGCCTCTCAGTCGGGTATTTAACCCCCCCGCCCCCTCACACACACACACATACACACACACACACACACACACACACATGCACAGACACTTTGTCTGCATCCCACTCTGGGTTTACTATTACTGCATGTTAGTCACACTCCCTCCATGTGTGCTCTCCTGACAACTCATCCATTGAGAGCAAGAGACAGATGTTCCACACATGCCAAGACTTCTCTTTAGTTAAATAAAAGACTCCGCTGAGGATTCATGCTCCCTTACATAAATATCTAAACAGTTGGGGAGTAAAAAACATAAAAAGTATTTGAATGCAGACACTAAAACACCGGGAATTCCTTGTACAACAAACATTATATATATATATATATATATATATATATATATATAAATATATATATATATATATATATATGTATATATATATATATATATATGTATGTATATATATTAAAATGTTCTATAATGAGAATGTAAAATATATATTTTCACATTTAATTGTCTATAATATATTATTTTAATACATATTATTGATATGTAACATAATAAGCATAGATGACTATTATACAATGTATATTATAATTTGTGATTTAAAAAAAAATCATGTATTTAAAAATATACCAAATAAATACATAGTAGCCTTAAGCATGTAAAAAAATATATTAAAAAGGCAATTAAATATATATATTGAATTTGAAAAATATTTGTTTTAAAGTATAAAAAAATATATATATTTCACGTTTAATTAATTGTTTATAATATATTATTTTATTATATATTTTTGATATATAACATAATAATCATGGATAAATATTATACAATGTATATTATATATATATATATATATATTTTTTTTTAAATAGTTTATTTAAAAATATACAAAATAAATACATACATAATGGCCTATGGCCTAATATATTGAATATGAAAAATAATTTTATTAAAGAATAAAAAAAATTATATTTTCCCATTTAATTGTTTATAATATGTTTTGTTATTATATATTAATGGTATGTAATATAATAATCATAATATTTTTGAATCGTTTATTCAAAAATATACAAAATAAATAAATACATAATGGCCTTCATTATGTAACAAATATATTAAATAGGCATTTAAATAAATACATTGAATATGAAAAAAATATATATATGTTTTCACATTAATTTATTTGTTTATGATATAGTATTGTATTATATATTTATGATATACAACATAATAATCATAGATACATATTATACAATGTATATTATAATTTTTATTATTTAAAAAATCATCTATTTAAAAATATACAAAGTAAATACATACGTAATGGCCTTAAGTATGTAAAAAATATATTAAATAGGCAAACAAATAAATATATTGAATATTACAAATAATTGTATTAAGGAATAAAAAAATATATTTTTACATTTAAATAATTGTTTATAATGTATTATTTTATTATATATTATTGGTATACAATATAATAATCATAGATACATATTATACAATGTATAATATAATTCTAATGATTTTTTATGTATTAATTTGCATTCACATATTTTTATTAATTAGAAAAAAACAATCGATTTAAAAAAAAAAAAAAAGACAAATGTTTCCAAGGAATGTATCACAACATTTTGCACGGATCCAAGTATCAAACATGATACACCAGGTTTATACCCAGAATAACTTTCCCAGTATGCTGCTGCACACTGTACACTCCTCTCTAGCTCGCCCTCTGGTGGTCAATATACAAACTACGTCTTCTCTCTGTCTCCCACAGTTTTAACCTTCCCTTCAGGGGTCCGACCCAACGTCTTCCAGACGGTGGGCACGGCCGACCTGTTCGAGACCGACCACTTTGACACGATGGGGAAAAGCAGCCATTACGAAGGCAGCGTCAAGTCGGCCCAGTATGATACTGGTGTCAGATCAGTGGCGTACGGCACGGCTGGCAAGGCGGGACAGTACGACGCCGGCGTGAGATCCATGTCGTACGACACCGGTCTGTGGTCAGGACAGTACGAGGATCGTGTCCGGCAGGACGCGGCTGTCAAATCCATGACTCTCGGCGTGAGATCCGCCCAGTACGACGGCAGCCTGAGGTCGGGCCAGTATGATACTGGTCTGAGATCAGCCCAGTATGATGGCAGTCTGAGATCAGGCCAGTACGATACAGGTGTGAGGTCCAGCCATTATGATGGTAGCCTGAGGTCGGGCCAGTATGATACCGGCGTGAGGTCCAGTCAGTACAGTATCAGTCAGAAGTCAGGGATCCACGACTCGGCGGTGAGGTCGGCCCAGTATGGATCCTCCACGCTGGATGCTGGACTCCCGTCCTTCCCCTGGCCCACCTCCACGCTGCCCGCCTCTGCCGCGGTGGCGGCGGCGGGCGGCAGCAGTTACACGTCCCACCAGGCCAACGCCAACAACATGTCGGCAGGAATGTCACCTTCTGGCCTCACGTCACCTTCGCTGTCAGGTGAGCTAACCACACAGTCTTAAACCTAATTATTACACTCTAGGCTTTTGTCACTTATATATATATATATATATATATATATATATATATATATATATATATATATATATATATATATATATATATATATGTACCGTATTTCCTTGAATTGCGGGTCAAACTGGTTTCGCAAAACAATTATCATATGCCTAGAATTTCCGCAGGGTCAAACTCGTCACGTCACGAGTGACACATCACCTGTCATCATTTTCAAAATAGAGGAGGCTGATTTCAATGATTTGAAATCGCATAAAGGGAAGAAGATTGAGAGCTATTCAGTAGGATTTAAGGTCCAAGCTATTGAATATGCTAAACAGATTAGTAAGCAGATATGTTTTATCAATATACCGTAGCTGCGTGTGTCAAATATGAATCATTAAATGACTCCTGCCTCCTGGTAGTAAAGGGCGCTAGTAATCCTTCTTGCGACTACTCGGCTGCAGAAGAAGTGACAACAAGCAGCAAGAGTGAGCAGCGATCGTTAATTTTTCCCTCTCGCTTGCACTTTTAACATGGAGGATTACATATCTAAAATAAAACCGTTTTCTAAACTGGACTTTCAATCGAAGCAGGAGGTAATAAAGGAAGATCTCCATCGAGACAGAGAGACTTTTAAAACTGAAGAAAGATAAGGAAGACTTCTATAAACAAGTTATCGAGGCTTTTGATCAGAAGGAGCTGCGCATGGACTTCATTTATAAGTAAAGGTAAGACCATAATAACGTTTTTTTTTTAATAAATGTGCTTTTCATGATGGTATCCTTACATCACACTCAAATTTATAAGCGCAGGCCTAAATTTACCGCATGCCTTTGGTAAGTGCCGGAGTGAGAAGAGGTTTTAAATTAATTAGCGCCCCGACGGCAATTCAAGGAAATATGGTGTGTATATATATATATATACACACAAACACAAGTTTTATTCACTAACGTACTAATAAAGTTTAAAATAATATGAATGAGTCAATAAAACATATATTTAAAAAAAAAAAATCAACAGATGTCTTTCCCTCCCGCAGTTTATGGCTTTCAGAATAATTTGGCGCCCGCTTCTGCCGGCGCTGTGCTCACTGCAGGTGCAGGCAACGCCAGCGCGGCAGCAGGTAGACAACAGTGTCCATGACCTCATCATTGTGTCCATGACCTCATCATTGTGTCCATGACATCATCATTGTGTCCATGACATCATCATTGTGTCCTGAAATATGAGCTATTGTTGTGTGACAGTCCACCTTTTCCTGTTTTTACACAGCTTATGGAGTGCAGAAAAACATGTCCAGCGGCGGCGGTGTTGTGGGTACCGCTGTCTCTTCAAGTAAGCTCTACCTCCCTCTAGTGTCACAATGTAACTCTAGCTCCCTCTAGTGTCACAATGTAACTCTAGCTCCCTCTAGTGTCACAATGTAACTCTAGCTCCCTCTAGTGTCACAATGTAACTCTAGCTCCCTCTAGTGTCACAATGTAACTCTAGCTCCCTCTAGTGTCACAATGTAACTCTAGCTCCCTCTAGTGTCACAATGTAACTCTAGCTCCCTCTAATGTCACAATGTAACTCTAGCTCCTTCTGGTGTCACAATGTAACTCTAGCTCCCTCTAATGTCACAATGTAACTCTAGCTCCTTCTGGTGTCACAATGTAACTCTAGCTCCTTCTGGTGTCACAATGTAACTCTAGCTCCCTCTAGTGTCACAATGTAACTCTAGCTCCCTCTATTGTCACAATGTAACTCTAGCTCCTTCTGGTGTCACAATGTAACTCTAGCTCCCTCTAATGTCACAATGTAACTCTAGCTCCCTCTAGTGTCACAATGTAACTCTAGCTCCTTCTGGTGTCACAATGTAACTCTAGCTCCTTCTGGTGTCACAATGTAACTCTAGCTCCCTCTAATGTCACAATGTAACTCTAGCTCCCTCTAGTGTCACAATGTAACTCTAGCTCCCTCTAGTGTCACAATGTAACTCTAGCTCCCTCTAATGTCACAATGTAACTCTAGCTCCCTCTAATGTCACAATGTAACTCTAGCTCCCTCTAGTGTCACAATGTAACTCTAGCTCCCTCTAGTGTCACAATGTAACTCTAGCTCCCTCTAGTGTCACAATGTAACTCTAGCTCCCTCTAATGTCACAATGTAACTCTAGCTCCCTCTAGTGTCACAATGTAACTCTAGCTCCTTCTGGTGTCACAATGTAACTCTAGCTCCTTCTGGTGTCACAATGTAACTCTAGCTCCCTCTAATGTCACAATGTAACTCTAGCTCCCTCTAGTGTCACAATGTAACTCTAGCTCCCTCTAGTGTCACAATGTAACTCTAGCTCCCTCTAGTGTCACAATGTAACTCTAGCTCCCTCTAGTGTCACAATGTAACTCTAGCTCCTTCTGGTGTCACAATGTAACTGTAGCTCCCCCTAGTGTCACAATGTAACTCTAGCTCCCTCTAGTGTCACAATGTAACTCTAGCTCCTTCTGGTGTCACAATGTAACTCTAGCTCCCTCTAGTGTCACAATGTAACTCTAGCTCCCTCTAGTGTCACAATGTAACTCTAGCTCCCTTTAGTGTCACAATGTAACTCTAGCTCCCTCTAGTGTCACAATGTAACTCTAGCTCCCTCTAGTGTCACAATGTAACTCTAGCTCCCTCTAGTGTCACAATGTAACTCTAGCTCCCTCTAGTGTCACAATGTAACTCTAGCTCCTTCTGGTGTCACAATGTAACTCTAGCTCCCCCTAGTGTCACAATGTAACTCTAGCTCCCTCTAGTGTCACAATGTAACTCCCGCTCCCTCTAGTGTCACAATGTAACTCTAGCTCCTTCTGGTGTCACAATGTAACTCTAGCTCCCTCTAGTGTCACAATGTAACTCTAGCTCCCTCTAGTGTCACAATGTAACTCTAGCTCCCTCTAGTGTCACAATGTAACTCTAGCTCCTTCTAGTGTCACAATGTAACTCTAGCTCCCTCTAGTGTCACAATGTGTACCTTTCATCTGTGACTTCAGGCACATTGGGGCCTTTTACAATGTTACACTCTTCTACTTCCTAGTGTTGTATCTATGCTTTTCAACTTCCTGAATTTGTGTTTTACCTAATCTTGTGTTCTAAGGTCTTCTACTTCCTGATCTTGTGTTCTACCTAATCTTGTGTTCTACGGTCTACTACTTCCGGATCTTGTGTTCTACGGTCTTCTACTTCCTGATTTTATGCCTATGCTCTTCAACTTCCTGAACTTGTGTTTTACCTAATCTTGTGTTCTAAGGTCTTCTACTTCCTGATCTTGTGTTCTACCTAATCTTGTGTCCTATGGTCTACTACTTCCGGATCTTGTGTTCTACGGTCTTCTACTTCCTGATCTTGTGTTCTACCTAATCTTGTGTTCTACGGTCTACTACTTCCGGATCTTGTGTCCTACGGTCTTCTACTTCCTGATCTTGTGTCTATGCTCTTCAACTTCCTGATCTTGTGTTCTACCTAATCTTGTGTTGTACGTATTCTACTTCCTGATTTTGTGTTCAAACTAATCTAGTGTTCTACGTATTCTACTTCCTGAACTTGTATTGTACCTAATCTTGTGTTCTACGGTCTTCTACTTCCTGATCTTGTTTTTTATGGTCTTCTACTTCCTGATCTTGTGTTTGACCTAATCTTGTGTGCTACGTTTTCTACTTCCTGATCTTGTGTTCTACCTAATCTTGTGTTCTACGGTCCTCTACTTCCTGATCTTGTGTTCTATGGTCTTCTACTTCCTGATCTTGTGTTTTACCTAATCTTGTGTTCTACAGTCTTCTACTTTCTGATCTTGTGTTCTACCTAATCTGGTGTTCTACGTATTCTACTTCCTGATCCTGTGTTCTATGGTCTTGTACTTCCTGATCTTGTGTTTGACCTAATCTTGTGTTTTACGTATTCTACTTCCTGATCTCGTGTTGACCTAACCTTGTGTGCTACGTATTCTACTTCCTGATCTTGTGTGCTTTGGTCTTCTACTTCCTGATCTTGCATTGTACCTAATCTTGTGTTCTATGGTCTTCTACTTCCTGATCTTTTGTTCTATGGTCTTCTACTTCCTGATCTTGTGTTTTACCTAATCTAGTGTTCTACAGTCTTCTACTTTCTGATCTTGTGTTCTACCTAATCTGATGTACTATGTATTCTACTTCCTGATCTTGTGTTCTATGGTCTTGTACTTCCTGATCTTGTGTTTGACCTAACCTTGTGTGCTACGTATTCTACTTCCTGATCTTGTATTCTACCTAATCTTGTGTTCTACGGTCTTCTACTTCCTGATCTTGTGTTATATGGTCTTCTACTTCCTGATCTTTTGTACTACCTAATCTTGTGTTCTACAGTCTTCTCCTCTCTGATCTTGTGTTTTACCTAATCTGGTGATCTACGTATTCTACTTCCTGATCTTGTGTTTTATGGTGTTCTACTTAATCTTGTGTTCTACGGTCTTCTACTTCCTGATCTTTTGTTTTATGGTCTTCTACTTCCTGATCTTGTGTTCTACATAATCTAGTGTTCTACAGTCTTCTACTCTCTGATCTTGTGTTCTACCTAATCTGATGTTCTATGTATTCTACTTCCTGATCTTGTGTTCTATGGTCTTGTACTTCCTGATCTTGTGTTGGACCTAATTTTGTGGTCTATGTATTCTACTTCCTGATCTTGTGTTTGACCTAACCTTGTGTGCTACGTATTCTACTTCCTGATCTTGTGTTCTACCTAACCTTGTGTTCTACGGTCTTCTACTTCCTGATCTTGTGTTATATGGTCTTCTACTTCCTGATCTTTTGTTCTACCTAATCTTGTGTTCTACAGTCTTCTCCTCTCTGATCTTGTGTTTTACCTAATCTGGTGATCTACGTATTATACTTTCTGATATTGTGTTTTATGGTTCTGTATTTCCTGATCTTGTGTTCTACTTAATCTTGTGTTCTACGGTCTTCTACTTCCTGATCTTTTGTTCTATGGTCTTCTACTTCCTGATCTTGTGTTCTACCTAATCTGTGTTCTATGTATTCTACTTCCTGATCTTGTGTTCTATGGTCTTGTACTTCCTGATCTTGCGTTGGACCTAATTTTGTGTTCTAAGTATTCTACTTCCTGATCTTGTGTTTGACCTAACCTTGTGTGCTACGTATTCTACTTCCTGATCTTGTATTCTACCTAATCTTGTGTTCTACGGTCTTTTACTTCCTGATCTTGTGTTATATGGTCTTCTACTTCCTGATCTTTTGGTCTACCTAATCTTGTGTTCTACAGTCTTCTCCCCTCTGATCTTGTGTTTTACCTAATCTGGTGATCTACGTATTCTACTTCCTGATCTTGTGTTTATGGTCTTGTACTTCCTGATCTTGTGTTCGACCTAATCTTGTGAACTACGTATTCTACTTCCTGATTTTGTGTTCTTTGGTCTTCTACTTCCCGATCTTGTATTCTACCTAATCTTGTGTTCTACGGTCTTCTACTTCCTGATCTTGTGTTCTACCTAATCTTGTGTTCGACAGTCTTCTCCTCTCTGATCTTGTGTTTTACCTAATCTGGTGTTCTACGTATTCTACTTACTGATCTTGTGTTCTATGGTCTTGTACTTCCTGATCTTGTGTTTGACCTAATCTTGTGTTCAACGTATTATACTTCCTGACCTTGTGTTAGACCTAATCTTGTGAGCTACGTATTCTACTTCCTGATCTTGTGTTCTTTGGTCTTCTACTTCCCGATCTTGTATTCTACCTAATCTTGTGTTCTACGGTCTTCTACTTCCTGATCTTGTGTTATATGGTCTTCTACTTCCTGATCTTTTGTTCTACCTAAACTTGTGTTCTACAGTCTTCTCCTTTCTGATCTTGTGTTTTACCTAATCTGGTGTTCTACGTATTCTACTTCCTGATCTTGTGTTCTATGGTCTTGTACTTCCTGATCTTGTGTTCGACCTAATCTTGTGTTCTACGTATTTTACTTCCTGATCTTGTGTTCGACCTAATCTAGTGTTCTACGTATTCTACTTCCTGATCTTGTATTCTACCTAATCTTGTGTACTACATATTCTACTTCCTGATCTTGTATTCTACCTAATCTTGTGTTCTACGGTCTTTTACTTCCTCATCTTGTGTTCTACGGTCTTTTACTTCCTGATTTTGTGTTCTGCCTAATCTTGTGTTCTACAGTCTTCTCCTCTCTGATCTTGTGTTTTACCTAATCTGGTGTTCCACGTATACTACTTCCTAAACTTGTGTTCTATGGTCTTGTACTTCCTGATCTCGTGTTCGACCTAATATTGTGTTCTACGTATTTTACTTCCTGACCTTGTGTTCGACCTAACCTAGTGTTCTACGTATTCTACTTCCTGATCTTGTATTTTACCTAAACTTGTGTTCTACGGTCTTTTACTTCCTGATCTTGTGTTCTTTGGTCTTGTACTTCCTGATCTTGTGTTCAACCTAATCTTGTGTTCTACGTATTGTACTTCCTGATCTTGTGTTCGACCTAATGTAGTGTTGTACGTATTCTACTTCCTGGTCTTGTGTTCTTTGGTCTTCTACTTCCTGATCTTGTATTATACCTAATCTTGTGTTCTACGGTCTTCTACTTCCTGATCTTGTGTTATATGGTCTGCTACTTCCTGATCTTTTGTCCTTTGGTCTTCTACTTCCTGATCTTGTATTCTACCTAATCTTGTGTTCTATGGTCTCCTACTTCCTGATCTTGTGTTATATAGTCTTCTACTTCCTGATCTTTTGTTCTACAGTCTTCTCCTCTCTGATCTTGTGTTTTACCTAATCTGGTGTTCTACGTATTCTACTTACTGATCTCGTGTTCTATGGTCTTGTACTTCCTGATCTTGTGTTCGACCTAATCTTGTGTTCTACATATTTTACTTCCTGACCTTGTGTTCGACCTAATCTAGTGTTCTACGTATTCTACTTCCTGATCTTGTATTTTACCTAATCTTGTGTTCTATGGTCTTTTACTTCCTGATCTTGTGTTCTTTGGTCTTCTACTTCCTGATCTTGTATTCTACCTAATCTTGTGTTCTACGGTCTTCTACTTCCTGATCTTGTGTTATATGGTCTTCTACTTCCTGATCTTTTGTTTTTGGTCTTCTACTTCCTGATCTTGTGTTCTACGGTCTTCTACTTCCTGATCTTGTGTTATATGGTTTTCTACTTCCTGATCTTTTGTTCTTTGGTCTTCTACTTCCTGATCTTGTATTCTACCTAATCTTGTGTTCTATGGTCTCCTACTTCCTGATCTTGTGTTATATGGTCTTCTACTTCCTGATCTTTTGTTCTACCTAGACTTGTGTTCTACAGTCTTCTCCTCTCTGATCTTGTGTTTTACTTAATCTGGTGTTCTACGTATTCTACTTCCTGATCTTGTGTTCTATGGTCTTGTACTTCCTGATCTTGTGTTCGACCCAATCTTGTGTTCTACGTATTTTACTTCCTGATCTTGTGTTCGACCTAATCTAGTGTTCTACGGTCTTTTACTTCCTGATCTTGTGTTCTACCTAATCTTGTGTTCTACGGTCTTCTCCTTCCTGATCATCTATTCGACCTAATCTGGTGTTCTACAGTCTTCTACTTTCTGATCCTGTGTTCTACCTAATCTGGTGTTCTACGCTCTTCTACTTCCTGATCTTGTGTTCTACGGTGTCTGCAGCCACTAGATCCCAGAACGAGGACGCGTACAGAGACTACACTCTTGTCAACACGGACAAGGAGAACCTGTCTGGGAGGAGGGAGACGGAGACGCTGGTTCTGGCCAAGGACAGCGGCAAGCAGTTCACCAGGACTGCAGGTGGAGGTGAGTCAATTATTCATCACAACAACAATAACCACAACAGACGTGTGGGTGCTGATATAAACAATATCAAGGTATCAAAGAAGTGATTATTACATTTTAACAGAAGTGTAGATACATGTGTGGTCTCATCAGTGACGTGCGGTGAGTTTCATGGCTGGTGAGGCACTGACTTCATCACAGTCAGATATATAAACATATGAACCCTATAGAGTGTCTTATTCACCATTTGATTGGCAGCAGTTAACGGGTTGTGTTTAAAAGCTCATACCAGCATTCTTCCCTGCTTGGAACTCCGCATCAAGGGTTGGAATTGGGGGTTAAATCACCAAAAATGATTCCCTCACCTCCCAGGGGGTGAACAAGGGGATGGGTCAAATGCAGAGGACACCTAGTGTGTGTGTGTGTGACAATCATTGGTACTTTAACTTAATGTAGCAGGTACTTTAGCTAGTATAGTATAGTATAAATAAATTACACGTATTATTATCAGTGTGCTTTATAAATAAATTTGATTTGATTTGAAGTAATTCCCAGTATTTGAACGGCAAATGTGGAAATTCAGCGATTTTGAATAAAAATAATCTAAAACTGGTGAAGTTAAATGGAGAATAACTTTATGATATAATCACTGGATACAGATCAAATCAACTTTATTTATAAAGCACACTTAAAATTGACCACAGGGCTGAGCCAAAGTGCCGTACAATGGACAGGTTAAAAGATAATACCAAGACTGAGCAAACAACACAACACAAACAGAACATGATAAAAAAATACATAAATAAATAAAACATAAAAACAGGTTCACAGCAGGTGTGTAATGGGGCGCCATTGCAGGATGGATATCACTTAAGTGTTAAAAGCCAAGGAATAAAAGTATGTTTTTAAGAGAGATTTTTACACACACGAGTGAATGCAAGGCATACTTGGTCAACAGCCATACAGGTCACACTGAGGGTGGCCGTATAAACAACTTTAGCACTGTTCCAAATATGCGCCACACTGCGAACCCACACCAAACAAGAATGACAAACACATTTCGGGTGAACATCCGCACGGTAACAACAGAATAAATACCCAGACCCCCTTGCAGCACTAACTCTTCCGGGAAACTTCCAGCAAACTGACCAATAATTAACGTTTTATTCATGCATTTTCTCTTGCTACTTCAAGGCTTGAATGTTTGGTTCATTCATTATTGTTATTTTATTTTCAAATGTATTATTAGCCTGTGGAAAACATTTGATATTTACCTCAGAAGATTGCAAATAGAAAAAAAGGCATAACATTTTTATTTAAATTTTATTTGATATGCCATTGATGTTTTTTTAATTTTTATTATTATTATTTGAAACTGGATTTTGCATGTCACTAAAGTTATATAAGCCTTGCTTGTTCAATATTTCATGCAAAACTTGTTTGGGTCCCTATTAAAAGGTAATTTGTTCAACCTTGGCCCACGGCTTTGTTCCCTTTAAAATTTTGGCCCACTCTGTATTTGATTTCGACACCCCTGACTTAGTGTTAAAAGCCAAGGAATACAAGTATGTTTTTAAGAGAGATTTTTACACACACACACACACGCACAAGTGAATGCCAAGCATACTTGGTCAACAGCCATACAGGTCACACTGAGGGTGGCTGTATAAACAACTTTAGCACTGTTCCAAATATGCGCCACACTGCGAACCCACACCAAACAAGAATGACAAACACATTTCGGGTGAACATCCGCACCATAACACAACAGAATAAATACCCAGATCCCCTTGCAGCACTAACTCTTCCGGGAAACTTCCAGCAAACTGACCAATAATTAACGTTTTATTCATGCACTTCTTACCATTAATGCAACTTTTTGAACATAAAAAAGCATGACAATGTTTTATATTTTGAATGTTATTTTTAACACTGTAATTACCAGTGGAATTATTCATTACTTATCGTGTTAAGCAACGTCAGCTCAGATTTATCCGAGAGCCAGATGCAGTCATCAAAAGAGCCACATCTGGCTCTAGAGCCATAGGTTCCCTACCCCTGCCCTAATCAGAGCAAAGCCTTTTTGTTTGAAAAAAAAGAGATAAAGAAGTAAAATACAGCACTATGTCATCAGTTTCTGATTTATTAAATCGTATAACAGTGCAAAATATTGCTCATTTGTAGTGGTCTTTCTTGAACTATTTGGGGAAAAAAAATATTTAAAAATAACTAAAAACTTGTTGAAAAGTAAACAAGTGATTCAATTATAAATTAAAGCTGTAAGCAGCGTTGGTCGGGTCCGCCTTTGGCTGCTGCCCCCGAGACCCACGGCCGGATAAGCGTTAGAAGACGCCTTGGAGCCAATATTTTGAGAATCTAATTCATTGTGAAAGTAATGCAGTTGTTGTATTGAAGTGAAAATATCAAACTTCCTGTTGATTTTTGCTAGAGTATGTTAATTATTAAAATGTAGGTCTAAGTGAGACCTACATAGTGTTTTTTGTTTCATGTCTCTCTGACATTCCTACCGGAAGTTACAAGCAGTTTTGTCTATGTTTTCTTCCTAGGAGCAGTTTGTCCATGTTGTATTCCTAGGGGGGCGGTAGAGCGCAATTTTGAGTTTTGAGGTTAGGTTTTTTCATCAGATCGCAATTTTTGCCAGACCTGATGTGTGTGTCAAGTTTGGTGAGTTTAGAAGCATTTTAAGGGGGTCAAATAACAGCTCAAAGAGGCAAAAATGACATTTTTAGGAGACTTTGCACAGGGGTTCTTTGAAGGCGCGTAAAATCAAAACCTGAGAACTTATCAAAACTCTGTTCTATTCAGAAGGGTTCAATATCTCTCCTGTGCGAGTTTGAAGCCAAAACAACAAACGCACTCAGAGGAGATAATGTTTGAAGAAAGGTGACCGGTTTTTACAAAACTTTTGTTTTGAAGGGGGCATTGCAAACTTCCTGTTGATTTTTGTTGGGGGTTGTCAATCTATGAAATGTAGGTCTAAGCGAGACCTACATAGAAGTTTTTGTTTCATGTCTCTCTGACATTCTTACCGGAAGTTACAAGCAATTTTGTCTGTGTTTTCTTCCTAGGAGCAGATTTTCAGTGTTTTATTATTCTTTATTTATTATTATTCCGACGCCTCTTTGAACTATAGGGCCCGCATGGCCCATTGCCAAAGGACCTATTGTTTTTCGTGCGTTTTATTATTATTCTTTATTTATTATTATTCCGACGCCTCTTTGAACTGTAATTTGACCCCCTGAACATGCTTTAAAACTCACCAAATTTCACACACTTATCAGAACTGGCGAAAATTGCCATCTAATAAAAAAAACCAAACCCCAAAAATCAAAAATGCGCTCTAGCGCCCCCTAGGAAAAAAACACAACAGACTGCTTGTAACTTCCGTTAGGAATGTTGTAGAGACATGAAACAAAAACCTCTATGTAGGTCTGACTTAGACCTACATTTCCCAATTTAAACTTCTATAGCAAAAATCAACAGGAAGTTGGGAAAAAACCCTTCAAAGCAAAATTTTCGCAAAAAATGCTATTTTTGCCTCTTTGAGCTGTAATTTGACCCCCTTAAAATGCTTCAAAACTCACCAAACTTGGCACACACATCAGGACTGGCAAAAATTGCGATATAATGAAAAAAACCAAACCCAAAACACAGAAAAAACTGCTCCTAGGAAGAAAACACAGACAAAACTGCTTGTAACTTCCCGTAGGAATGTCGGAAAGACATGAAACAAAAACCTCCATGTAGGTCTGACTTAGACCTACATTTCCCAATTCAAACTTCTATAGCAAAAATCAACAGGAAGTTGGGAAAAAACCCTTCAAAGCAAAATTTTCGCAAAAAATGCTATTTTTGCCTCTTTGAGCTGTAATTTGACCCCCTTAAAATGCTTCAAAACTCACCAAACTTGGCACACACATCAGTACTGGCAAAAATTGCGATATAATGAAAAAACCAAACCCCAAAACACAGAAAAAACTGCTCCTAGGAAGAAAACACAGACAAAACTGCTTGTAACTTCCCGTAGGAATGTCGGAAAGACATGAAACAAAAACCTCCATGTAGGTCTGACTTAGACCTACATTTTAATGATCAACATCCTTCAGCAAAAATCAACAGGAAGTTAAAAATTACCCCTTCAAAATAAAAGTTTTGTAAACACCCGTCACCTTTTTCAAACGTTATCCCCTCTGAGCGTGTTTGTCCTTTCAGCTTCAAACTCGCACACAAGAGAGTTTGAACCCTTCTAATTAAAAGTTATCAAAAGAGTTTTGATTACTGCTCCGGTTTAGATTTTACGCTCCATCAAAAAAACCTGCGCAAATTTTCCTAAAAAATGTAATTTTTGCCTCTTTGAGCTGTAATTTGACCCCCTTAAAATGCTTTAAGGTGCAAGTTAAAGCACTACTTTGCAAAGCGAAAGCCATTTATCAACAACATCCAGAAAAAACGATCTGTAATTTCACCCCCTTAACATGCTTCAAAACTCACCAAATTTTACACACACATTAGGACTGGCGAAAATTGCCATCTAATAAAAAACCAAACCCCAAAAATCAAAAGTGCGCTCTAGCGCCCCCTAAAAAAAACACAGACAAAACTGCTTGTAACTTCTGTTAGGAATGTCGTAGACATGAATAAAAAAACTTCTATGTGGGTCTGACTAAGACCAGGGCTTGAGTCTCGGCGGCAGCAGCCAAAGGCGGGCTCGGCCAACGCTGCTTGCAGCTTTAATTCAATAAATATATTTATAAAGGATTTTTGAATTGTTGCTATTTTTAAAATATTTTTGAAAAATCTTACTTAGCCCCAGGGGTACACGTACCCCCATTTGAGAACCACTGTGCTAGCAGAGTAGTTTATTTTTTTTTAAAAAAGCTTTTATAATTGTAAAGGACAACGTTTTATCAACTGATTGCAACAATGTTATTTTTTTGTAACTATTAAACAAACCAAAAATCTGACTTATTTTATCTTTGTGAAAACATTGGACACAGTGTGTTGTCAAGCTTATGAGATGCGATGCAAGTGTAAGCCACTGTGAAACTTTTTTAAAATTTTTATTAGGGATGCACCGACATGAAAATTTGTGGCCGAAGCCGAATACAATTTAAACGCTTGGCCGAATACCGAATAATGAATGCAGTTTTTCACCATTTTTTAAATATTGCATAAATAGCCTAGAATAAATATTTAGACATGTTTTTCAAATAAAGTCATTTTTTATTGAATATTGACATTTTTTTTAATATTCCAGTAGTCTTTGCTTTTCAAAAAAAGCACAGTTTTTCATTTATATTAGGCCTTCAAACAAAACATGCATTCCAAAAAAAAAATAAAGTGCATTACAGTGGATAAACCCACAACAAATGAATTATTGTCCTTTTGGCAAAAGTCTGCTTAGCCACAGTAGATATGCTAATAATGTAAACAGAAGGCTTAAGTAAATCTCAATTAAGTGTATGCTTGTAACCTCATACACTTATACAGGTAGCCTACACAACAGGCTAATAATGTAAACAGAAGGCTTAAGTAAATCTCAATTAAGTGTGTGCTTGTAACCTCATACACTTACACAGGTATCCTACACAACAGGCTAATAATGTAAACAGAGGCCCCACTAAATCTCAATTAAGTGTGTGCTTGTAACCTCATACACTTATACAGGTACACAACATATCCCAACGTCACCGCGTCACTGCGCGTTGGTTGATTGCGTCAAAAAATTGCGTCACACATATATTCGGTTACCGATTAATCGGTGCATCCCTAATTTTCATAAATGTCTAATGATAAAGTCAATGAGGGATTTTTTTTAATCGCTGCTATGCTGAAATGATAATTAATATTGATATAATTCATTTTTGTTTTCACTACTTTTGGTTTGTTCTGTGTTGTGTTTGTGTCTCCTTAATTGCTCTGTTTATTGCAGTTCTGAGTGTTGCTGGGTCAGGTTCGGTTTTGGAATTGGATTGCATTGTTATGGTATTGCTGTGTATTGTTTTGTTGGATTGATAAAAAAAAAAAAAATAGATTTAAAAAAAAATGAGAATCGATTCTGAATCGCACAACGCATTCGAATCAATTTTTTCCCAACACCACGACTGGGTATCATCCAGAACTAATGTCGAGTACCAAAGAAGAGAAGAATAAGTGATTATTACATTTTAACAGAAGTGCAGATAGAACACGTTCTTCCTGCTCCTTTTTCGAACACGAAACAAATAAAAGTGTCGAGTGAGGTTTTTGTCCCATGTCCGAGTTGCCGCTGAAGAGGGCGTGGCCTGTTGCAGGTTCCGTGTCAGGTGACTCCCTGCAGAAGGAGAAGATCATCAGCAGCTTCAGCGAGGCGTCTCAGCTGAAGGCGGCGGGAGGAAACACTTACTGTGAGTCACCGCCACGTCTGCACCCTTTTTCAACCTTTTTTTTTTGAGCCGAGGCACATTGATTGATTGAAACTTGTAATTAGTAGTTTGCACCTTACAGTACATATTTTGCACAATTGACCACTAGATGGCAACACCCCAATACGTTTTTCAATTTATGGTAATTTTTTGATGACATTTTTTGTGTTGACAAAATGTGGAGGCACACCACCAGCAGAAATCATTCCATCCATCCATCCATCCTTCTTCTTCCGCTTATCCGAGGTCGGGTCGCGGGGGCAACAGCCTAAGCAGGGAAACCCAGACTTCCCTCTCCCCAGCCACTTTGTGTAGCTCTTCCCGGGGGATCCCGAGGCGTTCCCTGGCCAGCCGAGAGACATAGTCTTCCCAACGTGTCCTGGGTCTTCCTCCTATTGGTTGGACGTGCCCTAAACACCTCCCTAGGGAGGCGTTCGGGTGGCATCCTGACCAAATGCCTGAACCACCTCAGCAGAAATCATTAAAAAACGTAATTTAGTTGACAGACCGGGGTGGTGGTTCCTCTCTTTAGGAAGGGGGACCGGAGGGTGTGTTCCAACTATCGTGGGATCACACTCCTCAGCCTTCCCGGTAAGGTTTATTCAGGTGTACTGGAGAGGAGGCTACGCCGGATAGTGGAACCTCGGATTCAGGAGGAACAGTGTGGTTTTCGTCCTGGTCGTGGAACTGTGGACCAGCTCTATACTCTCGGCAGGGTTCTTGAGGGTGCATGGGAGTTGGCCCAACCAGTCTACATGTGCTTTGTGGACTTGGAGAAGGCATTCGACCGTGTCCCTCGGGAAGTCCTGTGGGGAGTGCTCAGAGAGTATGGGGTATCGGACTGTCTTATTGTGGCGGTCCGATCCCTGTACGATCAGTGTCAGAGCTTGGTCCGCATTGCTGGCAGTAAGTCGAACACGTTTCCAGTGAGGGTTGGACTCCGCCAAGGCTGTCCTTTGTCACCGATTCTGTTCATAACTTTTATGGACAGACTTTCTAGGCGCAGTCAAGGCGTTCAGGGGTTCCGGTTTGGTGACCGCAGGATTAGGTCTCTGCTTTTTGCAGACGATGTGGTCCTGATGGCTTCATCTGACCGGGATCTTCAGCTCTCACTGGATCGGTTCGCAGCCGAGTGTGAAGCGACCGGAATGAGAATCAGCACCTCCAAGTCCGAGTCCATGGTTCTCGCCCGGAAAAGGGTGGAATGGCATCTCCGGGTTGGGGAGGAGACCCTGCCCCAAGTGGAGGAGTTCAAGTACCTAGGAGTCTTGTTCACGAGTGGGGGAAGAGTGGATAGTGAGGTCGACAGGCGGATCGGTGCGGCATCTTCAGTAATGCGGACGTTGTACCGATCCGTTGTGGTGAAGAAGGAGCTGAGCCGGAAGGCAAAGCTCTCAATTTACCGGTCGATCTACGTTCCCATCCTCACCTATGGTCATGAGCTTTGGGTCATGACCGAAAGGATAAGATCACGGGTACAAGCGGCCCCAATGAGTTTGGGTCTCTCCCTTAGAGATAGGGTGAGAAGCTCTGTCATCCGGGAGGAACTCAAAGTAAAGCCGCTGCTCCTCCACATTGAGAGGAGCCAGATGAGGTGGTTCGGGCATCTGGTCAGGATGCCACCCGAACGCCTCCCTAGGGAGGTGTTTAGGGCACATCCAACCGGTAGGAGGCCACGGGGAAGACCCAGGACACGTTGGGAAGACTATGTCTCCCGGCTGGCCTGGGAACGCCTCGGGATCCCCCGGGAAAAGCTAGACGAAGTGGCTGGGGAGAGGGAAGTTTGGGTTTCCCTGCTTAGGCTGTTGCCCCCGCGACCCGACCACGGATAAGCGGAAAAAGATGGATGGAACTTAGTTGACAGTAAAAAGTCATTGTCGCAATTGTTGGATATGACGTTAAAGCAGGGGTCACCAACGCGGGCACCAGGTCGCCCGTAAGGACCAGATGAGTCGCCCGCTGGCCTGTTCTAAAAATAGCTGAAATAGCAGCACTTACCAGTGAGCTGCCTCTATTTTTTAAATTGTATTTAATTACTAGCAAGCTGGTCTCGCTTTGCTCGATATTTTTAATTCTCAGAGAGACAAAACTCAAATAACATTTTGAAAATCTAAGAAAATATTATAAAGGCTTGGTCTTCACTTGTTTAAATAAATTCATTTATTTTTTTTTACTTTGCTTCTTATAACTTTCAGAAAGACAATTTTAGAGAAAAAAATACCTTAAAATTTTTTTTTAGGATTTTTAAACACATATACCTTTTTACCTTTTAAATTCCTTCCTCTTCTTTCCTGACAATTTCAATAATTCAAGTAAAAATGTTTTTTTTATTGTAAAGAATAATAAATACATTTTAATTTAAATCTTCATTTTAGCTTCTGTTTTTTGACGAAAAATATTTGTGAATTTTTTCTTCAAACTTATTATGATTAAGGCAAATCTAAAAAATCTGTAGAATCAAATTTAAATCTTATTTGAAAGTATTTTGAATTTCTTTTAAAAAAATTTATTCTGGAAAATCTAAAAGAAATAATGATTTTTCTTTGTTAGAAATATATCTTAGTCCAATTTGTTATATATTCTAACAAAGTGCAGATTGGATTTTAACCTATTTAAAACATGTCATCAAAAATATATATTTATTGTGAGAAATCATTAAGATGATCAGTGTTTCCACAAAGATAAATATCATTAAATATTAATAACATAGAGTTAAAGGTAAATTGAGCAAATTGGCTTTTTCTGGCAATTGATTTAATTGTGTATCAAACTGGTAGCCCTTCGCATTAATCAGTACCCCAGAAGTAGGTTTTGGTTCCAAAAAGATTGGTGACCCCTGCTTTAAAGCATAAGCAAGCATGAATCACTATAGCTCTTGTCTCAAAGTAGGTGTACTGTGTACATCACACCCTGACTTATTTTCACTTTTTTGCAGTTTTCCTGTGTAGTGTTTTACTTCTTGTCTTGCACTCCTATTTTGGTGGCTTTTTCTCTTTTGTTGGTGTTTCCTTGTAGCAGTTTCATGTCTTCCTTGAACACTATTCACCGCACTTGCTTTGGTTTTACAATCAAGACTTCTTCATTATCCTTCTTTGTGGGGACATTGTTGATTGTCATGTTCGGATGTACTTTGTGGACGCCGTCTTTGCGCCACAGTAAGTCTTTGCTGTCGTCCAGCATTCTGTTTTTGTCTTCTTTGCAGCCAGTTCAGTTTTAATTTCGTTCTGCATAGCCTTCCCTAAGCTTCCACGCCTTTTCTTAGGGGCACTCACATTTTGTTTATTTTTGGTTTAAGCATTAGACAACTTTTTACCTGCACACTGCCTCCCGCTGTTTCCGAAATCTACAAAGCAATTAGCTACCGGCTGCCACCTACTGATTGATTGTCATGTCTTGTTTAGACGTACTTTGTGGACGCCGTTTTTGCTCCACAGTAAGTCTTTGCTGTCGTCCAGCATTCTGTTTTTGTCTTCTTTGCAGCATGTTCAGTTTTAGTTTTGTTCTGCATAGCCTTCCCTAAGCTTCCATGCCTTTTCTTAGGGGCACTCACCTTTTGTTTAAGCATTAGACACCGTTTTACCTACACCATGCCTCCCGCTGTTTCCGAAATCTACAAAACATTTAGCTACCGGCTTTCACCTACTGATTGATTGTCATGTCATGTTTAGACGTACTTTGTGGACGCCGTCTATGCTCCACAGTAAGTCTTTGCTGTCGTCCAGCATTCTGTTTTTGTCTTCTTTGCAGCCAGTTCAGTTTTAGTTTTGTTCTGTATAGCCTTCCCTAAGCTTCCATGCCTTTTCTTAGGGGCACTCACCTTTTGTTTATTTTTGGTTAAAGCATTAGACAACTTTTTACCTGCACACTGCCTACCGCTGTTTCCGAAATCTACAAAGCAATTAGCTACCGTTTTTCACCTACTGATTGATTGTCATGTCATGTTTAGACGTACTTTGTGGACGCCGTCTTTGCTCCACAGTAAGTCTTTGCTGTCGTCCAGCATTCTGTTTTTGTCTTCTTTGCCACCTACTGATATGGAAGAGTTACTCTGCCCAGTTCTAGACAGCATCGACACTCAACAACAACACATCATTTGCAGACTATAATTACTGCTTTGCAAAAAAATATATTCAACCCAAATAGGTGAAACTAGATAATCTCCCACGGCTGCGGCACAGTGGTTGAAAAACACTGCTCCATGGCTTCCAGTCTGACCTGCATGCTTCTCCGCAGATGGATCGTCAGGAGTTGTAATGAAGGACCAAGCCACACATGCAAGTACGTACCGTACATATTCTGTATTATCGCATTTTCCTGACACTTTTCAACCACCTGCTCATTAGAGATTCGCCGAAAGGGCGGAGTCTTCGGGGGCGGAGGGTGGTGCTGCTGCTCCGACGCTTGTTGCTCCTGGTGGAAGTGGCTGCTGGCCTTCCTGCTCCTCTTCTTGCTGCTGCTCGGACTCCTTTTTGGCCTCATTGCACTGGGTGAGCTGCTTTCAAAGCAAAAAAAAGACAGAGAAAGTTGACGAATGCTCATCAAACACTTATTTGGAACATCCCACAGGTGTGCAGGCTAATTGGGAACAGGTGGGTGCCATGATTGGGTATTAAAGCAGCCTCCAATAAATGCTAAGTAATTCACAAACAAGGATGGGGTGAGGGTCACCACTTTGTAGGCAAATTGTCGAACAGTTTTAGAACAACATTTCTCAACGAGCTATTGCAAGGAATTTAGGGATTTTTACCATCTACGGTCCGTAAAATCACCAAACGGTTCAGAGAATCTGGAGAAATCACTGCACGTAAGCGATGATATTACGGACCTTTGATCCCTCAGGCGGTACTGCATCAAAAACCGACATCAGTGTGTAAAGGATATCACCACATGGGCTCAGGAACACTTAATAAAACCACTGTCAGTAACTACAGTTGGTCGCTACATCTGTAAGTGCAAGTTAAAACTCTGCTATGCAAAGCGAAAGCCATTTATCAACAACACCCAGGAACGTCACCGGCTTCGATGGGCCCGAGCTCATCTAAGATGGACTGATGCAAAGTGGAAAAGTATTCTGCGGTCTGACGGCTCCACATTTCAAATTGTTTTTTTAAACTGTAGACATCCTGTCCTCCAGACGAAAAGAGGAAAAGAACCATCCAGATTGTTCTGGGGTCAAAGGACATGAAAGACATTAAAGTAACGGAGCTGATGCAACCAGCCACTTCTACATACAGCTACGAAAAGAAACCTAAAAGAAACATATACACTGTAGATGGACTGATGCAAAGTGGAAAAGTGTTCTGTGGTCTGACGAGTCCACATTTCAAATTTTATTTGGAAACTGTGGACGTGGTGTCCTCTGGAACTAAGAGGAAAATAACCATCCGGATTGTTATAGGCGCAAAGTT
>NC_084619.1:66213072-66248072 GCF_033978795.1 Nerophis ophidion | reverse complement strand
GTATATATGTATGTGTGTATAAATACATATGTATATATGTAAATATATATGTACATATATGTATATATATATACATACGTGTATGTATTTATGTATGTCTGTATATATATGTACATTTGTTTATACTAATACTAATATATGTATGTATATATATATATATATATATATATATATATATATATATATATATATATATATATATATATATATATATATATATATATATATGTCTTGATTGGATTATCCAGAGAATAGTGCTCGATACCGTGGTAGAGCGCAATATGTAGGTGTGGGAAAAAATCACAAGACTACTTCATCTCTACAGAACTGTTTCATGATTGAGGGAACCCCTCATGAAACAGTTCTGTAGAGATGAAGTAGTCTTGTGATTTTTTCCCACACCTATATATATATATAAATATATATATATATATATATATATATATATATATATATATATTTGAATGTTTTGACACATTTGTGCATGTTTGTGTTCTTCTGTCATTATCAGGACCAGCTGGACAAGATGGCCAAAAAGGCTCTCGAGGTAAAATATTATCCACTCTTTGCATTATTAGGGCTGCATTCATCTATTATTTTTTATAATCGATTAGTTTGTTGGATTCAAGTAATGGGATAAAACACACTTTATAGTCAATATAATATCTAACGTGTAACACACAGGTAATAGTTTAACCTTCGTCTTGTGTTAGGGTCGGCACCGACCCATTTTAGTTTTTAAATGCATAAAAGAAGCACATAAATTTATTTTTATGCATCAAGGCTTTTTTGACTTTGTCAGGAACCTCTATTTCAACAAAATAAAACTTTTTTTTTTTGTTTCACTAAATTATAAAATGCTCTGGTTGAAATTATGACATTGGTGTTGTTAGGGTCGGTTTCGACCCAGTTATAAAAATAAGACTATAAAGCACTAAGTAGAGCCAAAACTGAACACACTGACGGCCAGCTCCTCTCCCAATCGTGTGAGCTTTAGTGGATTCTCATTTTACCTTGTTATCCTGTACAAAAACAAACACAATTTACGTGGTTCTTTTATGCATTTAAAAACTAAAATGTCCAAACATTTGAGGTCAATTCAGTATAGAGTTGTTACTATGTTAAAATTATTAAAATGAAAAAATAAATAAAACACATTTATTTAAGAGATGTGCTCTAATACCCCTCAGTAATGGTCAGGTAACACAACAACCTTTTTTATTTATTTATACGATTCTCTTGAGGTTCGTTTTACCATTTTTTTCAATTGAAATCGAGGGGTGTTCCGACAAAAAAAAAGGCCTAATGGCCCACACCAAAAATATTAAAACCAGTATTTTCATGGATAAGGAAACCTAACGAGGTAACCAAGAGACGGGAAACAAATTGGATGATAGATCGTTGTTTTTAGTGTATTTTACAGCTGATTTAAGACATGGGTCAAAACGACCCGTTAAAATAAGAGATGGTAACAGGAAGCTAACACAAGAGGAAGGTTAAATAAACCAAAATATTTCCACTTGCCATAACCATCATTTTGTCTAATAAATGCACATTATTGACATTGAAATTGTTCTTTTTTAAAAATGTTTTCATTCAAATCACACTTTTAGCATGTGTGCATTGATAAGTCATTGAAGGATAATTGGAAACGAAAGAAAGTATGTCTAATCATTTGATTACATTAAATCAATTCATGTTTGCATTAAAGTTTTGTGGAGCTCCTCACATCTGAACATTGTTTACAATCACAGCAAGAACCATTCGGACCGAGAAAGTGACGATTTCCCCATTAATTTGAGCGAGGATGAAAGATTTGTGGATGAGGAAAGTGAGAGTGAAGGACTAGAAAAAAAAACAAACAAAAACGATTCAGATGTTATTAGACACATTTACTAGGATAATTCTGGAAAATCCCTTATCTGCTTATTGTGTTACTAGTGTTTTAGCGAGACTATATGGTCGTACCTGTACAACCTGAAAGTCGGGGTGACCGCCAGTGTCTCCAAGGGAAGCCACGTTTCTCGACGAGGCGAAGACAGCCGTTGGGGCATCACTATACAGTGTACATCCACGACTAAACTACTACCACAACTTGGTTTACTATTTATAAAATATAATAATGGAGGGTAACCTGGAACTAGAAATAGGCCACCCGGCCTGAATCCACACTTCCCTCGCCAATCACCTTCGTTTCCCAACCCTCACCCTTGAATAAATAGGCCTTGATGCCGTCTACGGAGTGTTGGAAGACTGTTTTGCTGTTAGACCCCGTCCAAATTTGCAAAGCTGCGTCTCTGACAGTTGCAGGAGGAACGGCGCAAGCTCTCCGCTCATGTCTACGGTAAGAGCCGACTTATTACCACCATTTTCTCTACCATGTGGTAGGGAACCATGTTCGCTTGACCGCTCTGTTCCATAGTAAAGTTTCACCGTCATCTTTCGGGAATGTAAACAAGGAAACACCGTCTGTGTTTGTGTTGCTAACCTAGTCAGTGGCCTAGTGGTTGGAGTGTCCGCCCTGAGATCGGTAGGTCGTGAGTTCAAATCCCAGCCGAGTCATACCAAAGACTATGAAAATGGGACCCATTACCTCCCTGCTTGGCACTCAGCATTAAGGGTTGGAATTGGGGGTTGAATCACTGTAAATGATTCCCGGGCGTGGCACCGCTGCTGCCCACTGCTCCCCTCACCTCCCAGTGGGTGATCAAGGGTGATGGGTCAAATGCAGAGAATAATTTCGCCACACCTAGTATGTGTGTGACAATCATTGCTACTTTAAAGGCGGCCGCAATACACCGCTTCCCACCTACATCTTTCTTCTTTGACGTCTCCATTATTAATTAAATAAATGGGTTGTACTTGTATAGCGCTTTTCTACCTTCAAGGTACTCAAAGCGCTTTGACACTACTTCCACATTTACCCATTCACACACACATTCACACACTGATGGAGGGAGCTGCCATGCAAGGTGCTAACCAGCAACCATCAGGAACAAGGGTGAAGTGTCTTGCTCAAGGACACAACGGACGTGTCAATGTTGGTACTAGGTGGGGATTGAACCAGGGACCCTCGGGTTGCGCACGGCCACTCTCCCCACTGCGCTTCTTCCACATTTACCCATTCACACACACATTCACACACTGATGGAGGGAGCTGCCATGCAAGGCGCTAACCGCAATACACCGCTTCCCACCTACATCTTTCATCTTTGATGTCTCCATTATTAATTAAATAAATAAAGGTGTTGTACTTGTATAGTGCTTTTCTACCTTCAAGTTACTCTAAACGCTTTGACACTACTTCCACATTTACCCATTCACAAACACATTCACACACTGATGGAGGGAGCTGCCATGCAAGGCGCTAACCGCAATACACCGCTTCCCACCTACATCTTTCTTATTTGATGTCTCCATTATTAATTAAATAAATAAAGGGGTTGTACTTGTAGAGCGCTTTTCTACCTTCAAGGTACTCAAAGCGCTTTTGACATTACTTCCGCATTTACCCATTCACACACTGATGGAGGGAGCTGCCATGCAAGGCGCTAACCGCAATACACCGCTTCCCACCTACATCTTTCATCTTTGATGTCTCCATTATTAATTAAATAAATAAAGGGGTTGTACTTGTATAGTGCTTTTCTACCTTCAAGTTACTCAAAGCGCTTTGACACTACTTCCACATTTACCCATTCACAAACACATTCACACACTGATGGAGGGAGCTGCCATGCAAGGCGCTAACCGCAACACACCGCTTCCCACCTACATCTTTCTTCTTTGATGTCTCCATTATTAATTAAATAAATAAAGGGGTTGTACTTGTAGAGCGCTTTTCTACCTTCAAGGTACTCAAAGCGCTTTTGACATTACTTCCGCATTTACCCATTCACACACTGATGGAGGGAGCTGCCATGCAAGGCGCTAACCGCAATACACCGCTTCCCACCTACATCTTTCTTCTTTGATGTCTCCATTATTAATTAAATAAATAAATAAATAAATTGATTGTACTTCTATAGCGCTTTTCTACCTTCAGGGTACTCTAAGCGCTTTGACACTACTTCCACATTTACCCATTCACACACACATTCACACACTGATGGAGGGAGCTGCCATGCAAGGCGCTAACGGCAATACACCGCTTCCCACCTACATCTTTCTTCTTTGACGTCTCCATTATTAAATAAATAAATAAATGGGTTGTACTTGTATAGCACTTTTCTACCTTCAAGGTACTCAAAGCACTTTGACACTACTTCCACATTCACCCATTCACACACTGATGGAGGGAGCTGCCATGCAAGGCGCTAACCGCAATACACCGCTTCCCACCTACATCTTTCTTCTTTGTTGTCTCCATTCTTAATTAAATAAATAAATGGGTTGTACTTGTATAGCGCTTTTCTACCTTCAAGGTACTCTAAGCGCTTTGACACTACTTCCACATTTACCTATTCACACACACATTCACACACTGATGGAGGGAGCTGCCATGCAAGGCGCTAACCGCAATACACCGCTTCCCACCTACATCTTTCTTCTTTGTTGTCTCCATTCTTAATTAAATAAATAAATGGGTTGTACTTGTATAGCGTTTTTCTACCTTCAAGGTACTCCAAGCGCTTTGACACTACTTCCACATTTACCCATTCACAAACACATTCACACACTGATGGAGGGAGCTGCCATGCAAGGCGCTAACCGCAACACACCGCTTCCCACCTACATCTTTCTTCTTTGATGTCTCCATTATTAATTAAATAAATAAAGGGGTTGTACTTGTAGAGCGCTTTTCTACCTTCAAGGTACTCAAAGCGCTTTTGACATTACTTCCGCATTTACCCATTCACACACTGATGGAGGGAGCTGCCATGCAAGGCGCTAACCGCAATACACCGCTTCCCACCTACATCTTTCTTCTTTGATGTCTCCATTATTAATTAAATAAATAAATAAATAAATTGATTGTACTTCTATAGCGCTTTTCTACCATCAAGGTACTCTAAGCGCTTTGACACTACTTCCACATTTACCCATTCACACACACATTCACACACTGATGGAGGGAGCTGCCATGCAAGGCACTAACCGCAATACAACGCTTCCCACCTACACCTTTTTTTTTTTACATCTCCATTATTAATTAAATAAATAAAGGAGTTGTACTTGTATAGAGCTTTTCTACCTTCAAGGTACTCAAAGCGCTTTGACACTACTTCCACATTCACCCATTCACAAACTGATGGAGGGAGCTGCCATGCAAGGCGCTAACCGCAATACACCGCTTCCCACCTACATCTTTCATCTTTGACGTCTCCATTATTAATTAAATAAATAAATGGGTTGTACTTGTATAGCGCTTTTCTACCTTCAAGGTACTCAAAGCGCTTTGACACTACTTCCACATTTACCCATTCACACACACATTCACACACTGATGGAGGGAGCTGCCATGCAAGGCGCTAACCAGCACCCATCAGGAGTAAGGGTGACGTTGCTCAAGGACACAACGGACGTGTCAAGGTTGGTACTAGGTGTGGATTGAACCAGGGACCCTCGGGTTGCGCATGGCCACTCTCCCACTGCGCTACTTCCACATTTACCCATTCACACACTGATGGAGGGAGCTGCCATGCAAGGCGCTAACCGCAATACACCGCTTCTCACCTACATTTTTCTTCTTTGATGTCTCCATTATTAATTAAATAAATGAATAAATAAATAAATGGGTTGTACTTGTAGAGCGCTTTTCTACCTTCAAGGTACTCAAAGCGCTTTGACACTACTTCTACATTCACCCATTCACACACTGATGGAGGGAACTGCCATGCAAGGCGCTAACCGCAATACACCGCTTCCCACCTACATCTTTCTTCTTATTTGACGTCTCCATTATTAATTAAATAAATAAATGGCTTGTACTTGAATAGCGCTTTTCTACCTTCAAGGTACTCAAAGCGCTTTGACGCTACTTCTACATTCACACACTGATGAAGGGAGCTGCCATGCAAGGCGCTAACCGCAATACACCGCTTCCCACCTACATCTTTCTTCTTTGACGTCTCCATTATTAATTAAATAAATAAATGGGTTGTACTTGTATAGCGCTTTTCTACCTTCAAGGTACTCTAAGCGCTTTGACACTACTTCCACATTTACCCATTCACACACTGATGGAGGGAGCTGCCATGCAAGGCGCTAACCGCAATACACCGCTTCCCACCTACATCTTTCTTCTTTGACGTCTCCATTATTAATTAAATAAATAAATAAATAAATGGGTTGTACTTGTATAGCGCTTTTCTACCTTCAAGGTACTCTAAGCGCTTTGACACTACTTCCACATTTACCCATTCACACACTGATGGAGGGAGCTGCCATGCAAGGCGCTAACCGCAATACACCGCTTCCCACCTACATCTTTCTTCTTTGACGTCTCCATTATTAATTAAATAAATAAATAAATAAATGGGTTGTACTTGTATAGCGCTTTTCTACCTTCAAGGTACTCCAAGCGCTTTGACACTACTTCCACATTTACCCATTCACACACACATTCACACACTGATGGAGGGAGCTGCCATGCAAGGCGCTAACCGCAATACACCGCTTCCCACCTACACCTTTTTTTTTTATATCTCCATTATTAATTAAATAAATAAAGGAGTTGTACTTGTATAGCGCTTTTCTACCTTCAAGGTACTCAAAGCGCTTTGACGCTACTTCTACATTCACACACTGATGGAGGGAGCTGCCATGCAAGGCGCTAACTGCAATACACCGCTTCCCACCTACATCTTTCTTCTTTGACGTCTCCATTATTAATTAAATAAATACATGGGTTGTACTTGTAGAGCGCTTTTCTACCTTCAAGGTACTCAACGCGCTTTGACACTACTTCCACATTCACCCATTCACACACTGATGGAGGTAGCTGCCATGCAAGGCGCTAACCGCAATACACCGCTTCCCACCTACACCTTTCTTCTTTGACGTCTCCATTATTAATTAAATAAATAAAGGGGTTGTACTTGTATAGCGCTTTTCTACCTTCAAGGTACTCCAAGCGCTCTGACACTACTTCCACATTTACCCATTCACACACACATTCACACACTGATGGAGGGAGCTGCCATGCAGGGCGCTAACCGCAATACACCGCTTCCCACCTACACCTTTTTTTTTTTACATCTCCATTATTAATTAAATAAATAAAGGGGTTGTACTTGTATAGCGCTTTTCTACCTTCAAGGTACTCAAAGCGCTTTGACGCTACTTCTACATTCACACACTGATTGAGGGAGCTGCCATGCAAGGCGCTAACCGCAATACACCGCTTCCCACTAACACCTTTCTTCTTTGACGTCTCCATTATTAATTAAATAAATAAATAAATAAATGGGTTGTACTTGTATTGAGCTTTTCTACCTTCAAGTTACTCAAAGCGCTTTGACACTACTTCCACATTTACCCATTCACACACTGACGGAGGGAGCTGCCATGCAAGGCGCTAACCGCAATACACCGCTTCCCACCTACATCTTTCTTATTTGATGTCTCCATTATTAATTAAATAAATAAAGGGGTTGTACTTGTAGAGCGCTTTTCTACCTTCAAGGTACTCAAAGCGCTTTTGACATTACTTCCGCATTTACCCATTCACACACTGATGGAGGGAGCTGCCATGCAAGGCGCTAACCGCAATACACCGCTTCCCACCTACATCTTTCATCTTTGATGTCTCCATTATTAATTAAATAAATAAAGGGGTTGTACTTGTATAGTGCTTTTCTACCTTCAAGTTACTCAAAGCGCTTTGACACTACTTCCACATTTACCCATTCACAAACACATTCACACACTGATGGAGGGAGCTGCCATGCAAGGCGCTAACCGCAACACACCGCTTCCCACCTACATCTTTCTTCTTTGATGTCTCCATTATTAATTAAATAAATAAAGGGGTTGTACTTGTAGAGCGCTTTTCTACCTTCAAGGTACTCAAAGCGCTTTTGACATTACTTCCGCATTTACCCATTCACACACTGATGGAGGGAGCTGCCATGCAAGGCGCTAACCGCAATACACCGCTTCCCACCTACATCTTTCTTCTTTGATGTCTCCATTATTAATTAAATAAATAAATAAATAAATTGATTGTACTTCTATAGCGCTTTTCTACCATCAAGGTACTCTAAGCGCTTTGACACTACTTCCACATTTACCCATTCACACACACATTCACACACTGATGGAGGGAGCTGCCATGCAAGGCGCTAACGGCAATACACCGCTTCCCACCTACATCTTTCTTCTTTGACGTCTCCATTATTAAATAAATAAATAAATGGGTTGTACTTGTATAGCACTTTTCTACCTTCAAGGTACTCAAAGCACTTTGACACTACTTCCACATTCACCCATTCACACACTGATGGAGGGAGCTGCCATGCAAGGCGCTAACCGCAATACACCGCTTCCCACCTACATCTTTCTTCTTTGTTGTCTCCATTCTTAATTAAATAAATAAATGGGTTGTACTTGTATAGCGCTTTTCTACCTTCAAGGTACTCTAAGCGCTTTGACACTACTTCCACATTTACCTATTCACACACACATTCACACACTGATGGAGGGAGCTGCCATGCAAGGCGCTAACCGCAATACACCGCTTCCCACCTACATCTTTCTTCTTTGTTGTCTCCATTCTTAATTAAATAAATAAATGGGTTGTACTTGTATAGCGTTTTTCTACCTTCAAGGTACTCCAAGCGCTTTGACACTACTTCCACATTTACCCATTCACACACACATTCACACACTGATGGAGGGAGCTGCCATGCAAGGCACTAACCGCAATACAACGCTTCCCACCTACACCTTTTTTTTTTTACATCTCCATTATTAATTAAATAAATAAAGGAGTTGTACTTGTATAGAGCTTTTCTACCTTCAAGGTACTCAAAGCGCTTTGACACTACTTCCACATTCACCCATTCACAAACTGATGGAGGGAGCTGCCATGCAAGGCGCTAACCGCAATACACCGCTTCCCACCTACATCTTTCATCTTTGACGTCTCCATTATTAATTAAATAAATAAATGGGTTGTACTTGTATAGCGCTTTTCTACCTTCAAGGTACTCAAAGCGCTTTGACACTACTTCCACATTTACCCATTCACACACACATTCACACACTGATGGAGGGAGCTGCCATGCAAGGCGCTAACCAGCACCCATCAGGAGTAAGGGTGACGTTGCTCAAGGACACAACGGACGTGTCAAGGTTGGTACTAGGTGTGGATTGAACCAGGGACCCTCGGGTTGCGCATGGCCACTCTCCCACTGCGCTACTTCCACATTTACCCATTCACACACTGATGGAGGGAGCTGCCATGCAAGGCGCTAACCGCAATACACCGCTTCCCACCTACATTTTTCTTCTTTGATGTCTCCATTATTAATTAAATAAATGAATAAATAAATAAATGGGTTGTACTTGTAGAGCGCTTTTCTACCTTCAAGGTACTCAAAGCGCTTTGACACTACTTCCACATTCACACATTCACACACTGATGGAGGGAACTGCCATGCAAGGCGCTAACCGCAATACACCGCTTCCCACCTACATCTTTCTTCTTATTTGACGTCTCCATTATTAATTAAATAAATAAATGGCTTGTACTTGAATAGCGCTTTTCTACCTTCAAGGTACTCAAAGCGCTTTGACGCTACTTCTACATTCACACACTGATGAAGGGAGCTGCCATGCAAGGCGCTAACCGCAATACACCGCTTCCCACCTACATCTTTCTTCTTTGACGTCTCCATTATTAATTAAATAAATAAATGGGTTGTACTTGTATAGCGCTTTTCTACCTTCAAGGTACTCTAAGCGCTTTGACACTACTTCCACATTTACCCATTCACACACTGATGGAGGGAGCTGCCATGCAAGGCGCTAACCGCAATACACCGCTTCCCACCTACATCTTTCTTCTTTGACGTCTCCATTATTAATTAAATAAATAAATAAATAAATGGGTTGTACTTGTATAGCGCTTTTCTACCTTCAAGGTACTCTAAGCGCTTTGACACTACTTCCACATTTACCCATTCACACACTGATGGAGGGAGCTGCCATGCAAGGCGCTAACCGCAATACACCGCTTCCCACCTACATCTTTCTTCTTTGACGTCTCCATTATTAATTAAATAAATAAATAAATAAATGGGTTGTACTTGTATAGCGCTTTTCTACCTTCAAGGTACTCCAAGCGCTTTGACACTACTTCCACATTTACCCATTCACACACACATTCACACACTGATGGAGGGAGCTGCCATGCAAGGCGCTAACCGCAATACACCGCTTCCCACCTACACCTTTTTTTTTTATATCTCCATTATTAATTAAATAAATAAAGGAGTTGTACTTGTATAGCGCTTTTCTACCTTCAAGGTACTCAAAGCGCTTTGACGCTACTTCTACATTCACACACTGATGGAGGGAGCTGCCATGCAAGGCGCTAACTGCAATACACCGCTTCCCACCTACATCTTTCTTCTTTGACGTCTCCATTATTAATTAAATAAATACATGGGTTGTACTTGTAGAGCGCTTTTCTACCTTCAAGGTACTCAACGCGCTTTGACACTACTTCCACATTCACCCATTCACACACTGATGGAGGTAGCTGCCATGCAAGGCGCTAACCGCAATACACCGCTTCCCACCTACACCTTTCTTCTTTGACGTCTCCATTATTAATTAAATAAATAAAGGGGTTGTACTTGTATAGCGCTTTTCTACCTTCAAGGTACTCTAAGCGCTCTGACACTACTTCCACATTTACCCATTCACACACACATTCACACACTGATGGAGGGAGCTGCCATGCAGGGCGCTAACCGCAATACACCGCTTCCCACCTACACCTTTTTTTTTTTACATCTCCATTATTAATTAAATAAATAAAGGGGTTGTACTTGTATAGCGCGTTTCTACCTTCAAGGTACTCAAAGCGCTTTGACGCTACTTCTACATTCACACACTGATTGAGGGAGCTGCCATGCAAGGCGCTAACCGCAATACACCGCTTCCCACTAACACCTTTCTTCTTTGACGTCTCCATTATTAATTAAATAAATAAATGGGTTGTACTTGTATTGAGCTTTTCTACCTTCAAGTTACTCAAAGCGCTTTGACACTACTTCCACATTTACCCATTCACACACTGACGGAGGGAGCTGCCATGCAAGGCGCTAACCGGACTACACCGCTTCCCACCTACACCTTTCTTCTTTGACGTCTCCATTATTAATTAAATAAATAAATGGGTTGTACTTGCATAGCGCTTTTCTACCTTCAAGGTACTCTAAGCGCTTTGACACTACTTCCACATTCACCCATTCACACACTGATGGAGGGAGCTGCCATGCAAGGCGCTAACCAGCAACCATCAGGAGCAAGGGTGAAGTGTCTTGCTCAAGGTTGGTACTAGGTGGGGATTGAACCAGGGACCCTCGGGTTGCGCACGGCCACTCTCCCACTGCGCCACGCCGTCCCAATTGAACAAATTGCAGAAGATTCAGCAACACAGATGTCCAGAATACTGTGGAATTATGCGATGAAAAGAGACGATTTATAGCTGTGAACGGGGCTGGACCAAAATGTCCTCTACAATTGGTATTGGCATGTGTTGCAATGTTAATATTTCATCATTGATATATAAACTATCAGACTGCATGGTCGGTCGTAGTGGCTTTCAGTCGGCCTTTAAGACAACAACTCATCGGCGGTTTCTCCTCAATGACCTCCAAATAACCCCCACAGGTGACCAAGGCAGTCCCGGCCAGCCTGGACTCAGAGGTCCTTCTGGGCTGCGTGGAGAAGCAGGTCCTCCAGGTAACTCGACATTTATCATCACCTGCAACAACATGTCAATCAATACTTGCTATTAAAAGACAACTGCTGTTCCCCTGCAGGTGCACCTGGGCATCAAGGTCCACCAGGTAAAGATCTAAAGATGTGCCCTTTAAAAAAAAAAGTATGAAGTCAAGCCGTGATGATGTCATCTTCTACTTGCAGGTGAACCAGGAAGAATTATTAATGCAGGTAAATGTCCTAGAAAGCACACACATGTACCAAAGGAGATGATTCTTAACCATGTTGGACTCTTCCAGCTGGACTCTCCACTGTTGGTATCCCTGGACCTCCTGGGCCTGCAGGACCTCCAGGTCCCAGTGGGCCTGCTGGTCTACGTGGTAAATCCTCTTTTCTATTCATCATGTCAACTCCTCACACTGGCTCAGCTCCTCCATCGTGCTCTGCTCAGGTCCCAAAGGCGACAGGGGAGACCAAGGACTAGCTGTGTCCTCGACCGGGACTTTCAGCTCCAGCTCCACGGCCGAGAGTGAGTGCCGATCTCCCGTTCGGGTCCGAATGTTGCATTTGTGGAACTTTAGATGGGTGATATTTGCTGAAGGAATGCAATATGAGAGGCTTAACTAAACAGGAAGCTTGAGAGACGGACAGGAAATGAAGAGAGAGAGAAAACATATCACACAGCCAAAGAATACATTAACAAAAATAAAAATTCACTATGGATGGTAAATAATAAAATAAATATGTATATATTTATATATACATATATATATATATACGTGTGTGTTTACTCTTAATAATTTAGAGTGCTAAAAATATTGTTTATAATATAATAGTATTATTGTATTGATTTTCTTTAAATGGTAAGATAACATTTTTGATAATAAATATTGTATATAAATATATATAGAATACATAATATATCAATAATAATAATAATAAAATAAAATCACAAATTACGTAGGTTTTCTTGTCAAACTACAGTGTTGAAATGTTAATGATTAAAATAAAATAAATATATATATATATATACACACCTTTATGTATTTATATATATGTAACATATATATACATATGTAACATAAATAATATATACATACATATATGTAACATAAATATGTATATATATTTATATTTATTACAATGTTGAAATGTTAATGATTAAAATCAAATCAATCAATCAATCAATTTATTTTATTTAGGCAATCTTCACATAAAACAAAGAACAACAACAAGAAAAGAGAAAAAAACAAAAAACAAAAACACTCATTTGAGCAAGGATTGAGCCGAAAGGGTGTAGGTTGAAGCAACGCTTATATAAACCTACCCCATCACAACAAGAACAAGGTTCAAAATATATAAAATCTAAAACATGCTTCACTTATATTACTTTTTTTTTAAACAATATATAAGCAACATATATGTAGCACACGTCTCATATACACAGTTTAACATTTAAATCAAACATATACATTTGTACACTTATATATATACATATATATATATACATATATATACATATATCATATATATACACAACTTATAAATATACACATTTACATATACATATACAGATGTGTATGTATATATATATATATATATATATATATACATATATAACATATACATAATATATGCATACATATATGTAACATAAATAATTATAAATATGTATATATATTTTTATTTTATTTAGTGAAGCGAAGTGAATTATATTTATATAGCGCTTTTTCTCAAGTGACTCAAAGCACTTTTACAGTATATAGTGAAACCCAATATCTAAGTTACATTTAAACCAGTGTGGGTGGCACTGGGAGCTGGTGGGTAAAGTGTCTTGCCCAAGGACACAACGGCAGTGACTAGGTTGACAGAAGCGGGAATCGAACCTGCAACCCTCAAGTTGCTGGCACGGCCACTCTACCAACCGAGCTAAACCGCCCCTATATTTACAATGTTGAAATGATTAAAATCAAATAAATATGTATACACATTCACATATACATATGTGTATGTATATATATATATATACATTTATGTGTGTGTGTGTATATATATATATATATATATATTAGGGCTGGGCAACGATTAAAAATTTTAATCGAAGTTAATCGCACTATTTCTCCGATTAATCGTGATTAACTGCATTGTATACGCAAAGCCCAATAATGAATTCCAAAGTAGTGTGTAGTGCAACTTTATTGGAATATTCTCCCACATGAACAAAAGCGCCAAAACATTTGTTGTGCAAACACAATTTAAATCAGTCCTTGTTAAACAGTAGCAGTTAAATAGCATATTTTATGAAAATCAACTCAAAAAATGTAAATACAAACATTTAAGCTTATTTCCACTGCCAGGGTATTTAAGTTATCTTGTTTGTTATGGAAAATAAATATAATCTACATACAAATCTCTGAGCCACAATCATAACATCCGAACAGGCAATTTCTGAGGTAACAGCAGAAACATTTTTTTTTATCAGGGATCTTATGTTTAAAAAACCTATATTATAGGTAGTGGGCTGTTTTAGAGAATTTTTTATTAAATTATCCGTAGTAGCAATATTAATAATGTTGTGTTTATTCTGCATAGTGCACTTAAAATAATTATGACCATATCTAGGAATTGATATTATGGGAATTTTCCAATTGTTTGCTTGGTGCTTTGATAAACTGAAGGCATCATATACATGGTACTATATTGTGATGTTATGAGCCAGGGGGAAAAAGAACTACCCTACCCAGCATGCAACAGGAGTGACGAGCATGCGCGGTAGCCCGGTATAGGTTGTGTCGCCATGACGGCATCTTGTATGTTGTGATATGCACGCTCTGAAAGCAAACGTTAAGAACTCAGCCAACACTCCTGGTCTGCATTATTCATAAATAGACAGACAACACATATACTCCGCTGCTTCACAGGCCGCTGGATGTAGCCGGCAAAGTATTCCCATGCTAGCTAGCCCGTCTAGCAAGCACGCCTCATTCAGTCCAAAACGGCCCGATCTATCCACATTCAGAATTGTCTGGCGGTCGTAAGTGATCCCGGAGTGACCACGCTGTAAGCCAGCCATGAAATTTGCAGAAATGTCCGGTATTTTTGCCAAATGTTCCATCTTTACCAAGAGCCCCTCGACCCGGAAGCCCATCCGGGCGCCGCCATCTTTTTAAGAAAAAGCGTTAACAAAATAAAAGCATGTAAACAACATACGCAAATGTGCGATAAAATAATTGTCGGCGTTAATAGATTGATGAGTTAACTCGTAATTAACACATTAATTTGCCCACCCCTAATATATATATATATATATATATATATATACATACAGGACTGTCTCAGAAAATTAGAATATTGCGATAAAGTCCTTTATTTTCTGTAATGCAACTAAAAACATGAAAATGTCATACATTCTGGATTCATTACACATCAACTGAAATATTGCAAGCCTTGTATTATTTGAATATTGCTGATTATGGAAAACTCAAAAATCCTATCTCAAAAAAGTAGAATATTTCCTCAGACCAAGTAAAAAAAAAAAAAAAAGTATAACAGCCAAACCAAATCAAACACTTGAAAATGTCAATTAATGCACTCAGTACTTGGTTGGGAATCCTTTTGCACGGATTACTGCATCAATACGGCGTGGCATGGAGGCAATCGGCCTGTGGCACTGCTGAGGTGTTGTGGATGCCCAGGATGCTTCAAAAGCGGCCTTTAGCTCATTTGCATTATCGGGCCTGGTGTCTTTCAGCTTCTTCTTCACAATAACCCACAAATTCTATATGTATTCAATTCTCTATGTATACAAATTCTCTAAATATATATTTATATATATATGTATATATATATATATATTACTCTTAATTTAATTAATTAATTTAATAATGCTAAAAATATTGTTTATAATATTATAGTATTGATTTTCTTTAAATGGTAAAAGGTCATTATGGGGAAGATTACATTTTTTATAATAAATAATATACATAAATATACATAATAAAAATATATACATGATAATAATACAATCAAATGACAAATGATGTAGGATTTCTTGTCAACAGGCTACAATGTTGAAATGTTCATGATTAAAAGGTAGATTAGTAAGATATTAAAGTTTATGTATGTATTTATTCATTTAAATCATTTTCTAACTGCAATTATTTGTAAGGTAGGTTGACATAAAAATTCAACATTTTTTTTTAGAAATTCAGAGTAATGCATCTACTGAACATTTTGACTTCATCTTGTCTTTATTATAAAGATTTATTTTTTTAATTGATTACATTTTTGTGGTGAAATTAAATAGATAAAAAAAAATAATACATTAATTAATTCAAAATGACACATTTTATAAAAAAAAAATAGCATGAATAAAAAGACAATAAAAATCAATACATTTAATTTTTATTTAAACATATGATTAAATATACATTTATATTGCTTTTATACATTTCTTGACTGTTGCAAAGCACTGTATTGTAAAATTACAAAAAAATATAAAATAAATTCATAATTCAGTTTAAATAAAAAAAAATTAAAAATTCCGGTTTTAATATTTTGATAAATTGAACATGAATTTCAAAATGATGTAAAAATGTGACTGTTCCTCAACTCTTCTCATCTTCTCCATCATTCAGGACAATATTCATCAGGTGGTGTCTCCTTGCTACCTGGCCCACCTGGTCCACCTGGACCACCTGGACGTCCAGGTAATCCCGCTTTTTTTTTTTTTACCGCATCCTTCAAACTGCAGGACTCCAAACCTAATGGTGTCAAATATTGTTATCAGGGGATTCAAGGCAGGGTCCTCAGGGACTACCTGGTCCACCTGGTCCATCAGGTACGTCTTGCTGGAATTCAAAAAAAGTTTAGACTTTGACTTGTAAGCGCTGCTCTCATGCATGCAGGTTACGGGAGACCAGGTCCTAAAGGAGAGAAAGGGGACTCTGGTTTTGTATCCAGCTCTGGTACGGACTTTTATTACACCGTCTTTTAATCTACAATCCCCGTTTCCATAGGAGTTGGGAAATTGTGTTTGATGTAAATATAAACAGAATACAAATCCTTTTCAACCCATATTCAGTTGAATATGCTACAAAGACAACATATTTGATGTTCAAACTCATTGCAAATAATAATTAACTTAGAATTTCATGGCTGCAACACGTGCCAAAGTAGTTGGGAAAGGGCATGTTCACCACTTTTCTTTTAACAAAGGTTAATTAGAGTGCTCAGGTAGTTGGTTGGTGTGTTAGTTGTGTAGTCAGTCGGTCAGGTGGTCAACTAGTTGTTTAATTAGAGTGGTCAGGTAGTTGGTTGGTGTGTTAGTTGTGTAGTCAGTCACTCAGGTGGTCAACTAGTTGTTTAATTAGAGTGGTCAGGTAGTTGGTTGGTGTGTTAGTTGTGTAGTCAGTTGGTCAACTAGTTGTTTAATTAGAGGGCTCAGGTAATTGGTTGGTCTGTTAGTTGTGTGGTCAGTTGGATAGTTACTTTTTTAATTAGAGTGCTCAGGTAATTGGTTGGTGTGTAAGTTGTGGTCAGGTGGTCAACTAGTTGTTGAATTAGTGATCAGGTAATTGGTTGGTGTGTTAGTTGTGTAGTTAGTCAGTCAGGTGGTCAACTAGTTGTTTAATTAGAGTGTTAAGGTAATTGTTGGTGTGTTAGTTGTGTAGTCAGTCAGTCAGGTGGTCAACTAGTTGTTTAATTAGAGTGCTCAGGTAGTTGGTTGGTGTGTAAGTTGTGTAGTCAGTCACTCAGGTGGTCAACTAGTTGTTGAATTACAATGCTCAGCTACTTGGTTGGTATGTTAGTTGTGTAGTCAGTCGGTCAGGTGGTTAACTAGTTGTTGAATTAGAATGCTAAGGTAGTTTGTTGGTGTGTTAGTTGTGTAGTCAGTCAGTTAGGTGGTCAACTAGTTGTTTAGTTAGAGTGCTCAGGTAATTGGTTGGTCAGTTTGTTGTGTAGTCAGTCGGTCAGGTGGTTAACTAGTTGTGTAATTAGAATGCTAAGGTAGTTTGTTGGTGTGTTAGTTGTGTAGTCAGTTAGGTGGTCAACTAGTTGTTTAATTAGAGTGCTCAGGTAATTGGTTGGTGTGTTAGTTGTGTAGTCAGTAAGTTAGGTGGTCAACTAGTTGTTTAATTAGAGTGCTCAGGTAGTTGGTTGGTGTGTTAGTTGTGTAGTCAGTCAGTCAGGTGGTCAACTAGTTGTGTAATTAGAGTGCTCAGGTAGTTGGTTGGTATGTTAGTTGTGTAGTCGGTCAGTCAGGTGGTCAACTAGTTGTTTAATTAGAGTGCTCAGGTAATTGGTTGGTGTGTTAGTTGTGTAGTCGGTCGGTCAGGTGGTCAACTAGTTGTGTAATTAGAATGCTAAGGTAGTTTGTTGGTGTCTTAGTTGTGTAGTCAGTCGGTCAGGTGGTCAACTAGTTGTTTAATTAGAGTGCTCAGGTAATTGTTGGTGTGTTAGTTGTGTAGTCAGTCGGTCAGGTGGTTAACTAGTTGTGTAATTAGAATGCTAAGGTAGTTTGTTGGTGTGTTAGTTGTGTAGTCAGTCAGTTAAGAGGGCTCAGGTAGTTGGTTGGTGTGTTAGTTGTGTATTCAGTTGGTAGACTAGTTGTTTAATTAGAGTGCTAAGGTAATTGGTTGGTGTGTTAGTTGTGTAGTCTGTTGGCCAGGTGCTCAACTAGTTGTTTAATTAGAGGGCTCAGGTAGTTGGTTGGTGTGTTAGTTGGGTAGTCAGTCAGTCAGGTGGTCAACTAGTCGTTGAATTACAATGGTCAGCTACTTGGTTGGTGTGTTAGTTGTGTAGTCAGTCGGTCAGGTGGTTAACTAGTTGTTTAATTAGAGTGCTCAGGTAGTTGGTTGGTCTGTTAGTTGTGTAGTCAGTCGGTCAACTAATTGTTTAATCAGAGTGCTCAGGTAATTGGTTGGTCTGTTAGTTGTGTAGTAAGTCGGTCAGGTGGTCAGTTAGTTTTTCACTAGTATTGTTTGTGTGTTGATTTCTTTGTTTTGATTGACCACGGGTGTATTTGAGTTACCATAGTTACCATATCTGGTTTAACAAGGGTGTATTTGAGTTACCATAGTTACCATATCTGATTTAACAAGGGTGTATTTGAGTTACCATAAGTGTTTTTAATTTACCGTGGGTGTATTTGAGTCCACATTTATTTGTATACTTCTGCTATTTTGCCAACGTTGTGTTGAGTTTATCCAGTCTTAGTTTCGACTCTGCTTGTCTCTCAGGAACCTACTATACTGGACAACCAGGACCCCCTGGACCTGCTGGGCCTGCTGGCCTGAAAGGATCCACAGGTGACCTCCAAGACTTCTAAATCCTAAACCATTGTGATCCATTAGAAACTATTCCATTAACTTTGAAATCCTGTTTTACCAGGTTCTCCTGGACCAAGAGGTTTCCAAGGTAACCACTTCACTCGTATGCCAACATGCTTTATAGTTTTGTGGCGTTGTTGACCAGTTTTGATCTTCGTGTGAACCAGGAGAGCCCGGTTTGCCAGGAAGACCAGGAAGCTTGGAGAGAGGTCAGTTTGGGAACGTTCTGACATACTGTAAGTCGAGGTCTACGACACTAACGGTGGAGTTTCCTTATAGTGACAACATATAACGGAGAACACAGCGTACAAGGACCTCCTGGACCACCAGGGCCTCCTGGTCTGCCAGGTCCACAAGGACTGAAAGGTAAAAACCAGTGAGAAAACAAATTCTGCCTTAACAGGAGACAAGATCTGAAGGTTTGTTGTTTTGGCTTCCAAGGTGACACCGGAACTCCTGGTATTCCCGGATCTTCTCGAGGTAGACTGAACAAAATCTCCCCAAAAATTGCAAGAGTTTTTCTAAAAATAACATTTCACCGCTTTTTGCTCAGGCTCAGTCTCAGTCGCCTCAGGGCCTCCTGGTCCTCCAGGTCCGCAAGGACCTCCAGGGCAGCCCGGTTCCTTCACCTCGTCCGTCGAGATGCGGCAGTACCTTACGGATTACATAAGTACAAAACCCCTCTCAGGCTCCGGGACTACTTGTAGAGAAGAAACTCCACGACTAAACGTAATTTATGTTCAGGTCGAGTCAGAGAATCCACCATCCAGGGACCTCCAGGTCCACCTGGACCGCCAGGACAACCCGGAATCTTTACAGGCTCGTTGGAGGAGATGTCTGCTCGCATTGTCGCCTACTTGCAACGTGAGTCTTTGGCGTTCCTCGTCCTTTCCCTGGGAGTCTTGTCCGACTCCGTGCTCCTTCTCCAGGTACTGGTTCAAGCTCAGGGATCAGCATTGGAGTTCAAGGTCTTCCCGGACCTCCCGGCCCCTCAGGTCCCGGTGGGGCGCTGACTATCAGTGGTCTCATCGCCATGTTACAGAGTCAGTACTCTTTGAGCCTCTGGTCCTTTTCCACTGCACTGTACCTTGCTACGACTAAGAACCGTCCGGTACTTTTTCCCGTATCTCTTCTCCCACTGGTCCAGCAGATAATCGTGAAATGATAGGGTAAACCGATAAGCCGACCTGGGGTTAGTCCGTGGTTTTCGGCAGTACTGCGCAGTGGAAATATACCAATCGAGTCCATTCACAACCGAGTTCTCGCGTCTAATGAATGTCTCTCCAGGAGACGAAGTGAGGAGATACATTACGGGGCCACCAGGACCTCCTGGTGCACCGGGAAGTCTTTCCAACATTTACAATATCGAGGAAGTGGCGACGTACGTCTTCAACATAATGAACGGTAAGGCCAGAGTCCGTCCGGGTAGTGGTTCTAGCACCGTTCAACGACAATCTTTCGGCCCACAGACCGAGGACTTGCAAGAGGACCACCCGGACCGCCAGGCCTTCCCGGGCCTCCAGGTGGAGGAGACTCGGGCTACTCGACCGTGACGATAGATTACACGGCACTGATCAGAAGTACGATTTTTTTTTTTTTTGTAGTCATCAAGTGAATCGGCACAAGTTCACTCTCTTGTCTTGTAACACAGACCCAGAGTTCCGTACTTGGATTAGTTCCTCCGCAAACCAAGGTCCCGCCGGTCCTCCCGGTGTTCCGGGACAATCCGGTCCTCCGGGGCCTCAGGGGCCTCCGGGGGTGTCCGTGCTAGGAGCCGGTGGTCGCGGGTACACCTTGGAGGAGCTTCAGCGTTACCTACAAGGTAGAACACAATCCAGTCTGGGTCCTCACTAAAACGGTTTTACCCCAAATCTGAGCTGTCCCTCATGGGAACGGACAATCATAAAGATTTCAATGATCCCCAGGCTCTGGACTCCGAGGTCTTCCCGGCCTCCCCGGACCTCCGGGCCCACAAGGACCAGGCGGTAGTCACGGTGGGACCGTCACTTACAGCGGCAGCTTCCCCCGGGAGACCATCCGCACTGAAGTCCACGACTATCTGAGCAGTAAGTTTCCACCACGCGCCCTCTCGGAACAAACCTCACCAAGCAGCTCTGTTCCTTCCAGCCGAGAGCGTCCGACGCGCCTACACCGGAGCCCCGGGGCCGCAGGGGCCAAGAGGCCTGAAGGGGGAGCGCGGAGAGCCAGGTTACACCCAAAGACAGAGTCAGAGCTCCTCTCAGAGCTCGGCTCAGAGCGACTCTCGCTACGTGTCCCAGCAACAGCAGGTCAGCGACGTCAGCGACTACACCAGCGTGGCCTTGAAGGTCACCGACTACATCAAGAGTGAGTTCCAAGGTCAAAGCAGCGCCATGACTCAGCAATTTTTGGAGCTTAAACACCGGACGAAGTTCTTCTCAACAGAAAAACTATTATAACCTATATATATGGAAGCAGGAAGTTCAAATAATTATTACTCATTAATATATCTTAATATATTTTGTTAAAGTGACCTACAGGGCATGATTAGAAAAATAATAATAATCAAAAAAAGATAATATAGTTTACCACAGCTTTTAAAAGATAAAACTATATTTACATTTTTGCAAAAAAAAAAGTATATATTTGTTTATAAAAATATATACTTTTCCATGTTTTATTTATGTGTATATATACACACGTATGTGTATCTATATGTATATATACATGTGTATATGTGTGTGATTGTATGTATGTATCTGTGTGTATATATATATATATACACACACATATATACATGTATATAGGTGTGTGTGTATATATATATATACACACACCTATATACATGTATATATATACACACATTTTTGTGTGTGTGTGTATATATATATATATATACACACACACACACACACACACACGTATATACACACGCGTATGTGTATATCTATATATACATGTATATATTTGTGTGTGTATTATATATATATGCATATATATATATATATATATATATACATATATATACATATATATATATACATACATATATACACATACATATATACATATATATATACATATATACACATACATATATATATACATATATACACATACATATATACATATATATATACACACACGTATATGTGTCTGTATGTACATATATATATATAATATAAACACGCATGTGTGTATATCTATATATACATGTATATATTTGTGTGTGTATTATATATATATATATATATATATATATATATATATATACACATGTATATTTACACAAACACAATACATACACATACACCTCGACCATATAAAGATGTATTTGTATACATATATACGTACGTGTGTGTGTATATATATATATATATATACACACACACACGTATGTATATATTTATATATAAACATATATAAATACACACACACACACACACATATATATATACATACATACTTATGTATGTATATATATGTATGTATTTTTAAATACATATATTTGATCATATACTGTAGTCGTGTTGCACAGATTCAGAAAAGTAAAGAACATTTGCACATCGTTCGTCATTTATTCAAATATTTATTATTCATCACTTTAAAATTCCCATTCTAATTTGACAGTAGCGCCGCCACAGCTTCAGAAAAAATACAAGAAACATTTTTCTACTTTTAAGATCATCTTTATTAGTGTTAAATTATTTAATACATGTTTTATTATTTTTTATTTTACTCCCTATATTTGTAATAGAACATTTAAATATTTCACATAGTAGAGGTGTCACCAATTTAGAAGAATACAACTTTTTGTAAATATTTATATATTTATTACACTAATACAATATTAAAACTCGTCACTTTTGTATATCTTAATATTAATATAACTTTTCAATAATAATAATTAAAAAAAACAGCTATGGATGATTCTTTTCTATAAATGTTTTTGTATAACAATATCTATTACAACAATAATACTGATTACTTTAAACATCGAACATGTTTGAGCATGCACAGCATGTACTTATATGCACTTTTACATATGAGATTATTACCTAAAATGATCATCTTATTCGAAATGTATTTTTTAACAGTTTATACTGTCGTCAAAACGACATTTTAGAATGCCTTTAAAAATGTCATGAAAGAAAAGAGAAAGAGATGCCGCGGCTTGAGCAAAATAAAGAACATTTCTCCTTCATAATAGTAATATTTCATATGTTTGGTTGTTTTGCACTAAGTGGTACCTTCTTGTGTAGGCCAAGGCCTGTTGCAGGACTACCTGGTAGAAGGTCCATGGAGGACTCAAGTCAGAGCGGTCCAAGGCCCGCCGGGACCCCCAGGACCTCCTGGAGCGCCCGGCTTCAGCCGAGTGATGGCGTCTTACGGCAACATCACCGCTGACCTCATGGACTTCTTCAGAAGTGAGACATATATATATATATTGCAGAGGAAATACCCCACAGATTAGGTTTGTGAGGGAATGTTCTGCTCTGGGCTCAGGTCACGGCACCGTCCCCGGTCCTCCAGGGAGTCCCGGACCAAAAGGAGACAGAGGCTTCCCCGGACCCCGGGGAGACAAAGGTATGACCCGGGGAGACCAGATTGTTGTATGAGGCTGAACACTCAAGGGTGGCCTAATTGCAGGTGAATCAGGACGTCCAGGATTACCAGGAATACCAGGGTCCTACACCATCCAAATACCACATCGCGTACAGAAGAGAGATTCAGGTACGGAAATATATATATATATATATATACATATATATATATGTAAATATATATAAATATGTAAATATATATATATATATTGTAGCTGAGATAGGCGCCAGCGCCCCCCGTGACCCCAAAAGGGAATAAGCGGTAGAAAATGGATGGATGGATGGATGGATATATATATATATATATATATAATGTATAAATATATACTATGTTTATATATATACACAATATATGTATATGTGTGTATATATACACAAACATGTTTATATGTATGTATGTATATATATATATTTATATATATATATACACATATATATGTAAATACAAATGTGTATATATATATGTATATATAGATATATATGTAATTGTATATATGTAGTATGTATATTCAGTATGTGTAAATATATTTATGTATATAAATATATTTATGTATATATATTTGTATATATAATATGTATATATATGTATGTACACATATACACATATATATTTGTGTATATGTATGTTTATATGTATGTGTATATATATTATATATATATATATATATATACATATATACATGTATATATGTATATATGTATGTATACATATATACATATGTATATATACACATACATATAATTGTATATAAGTAGTATGTATATACAGTATTTATATATATACATATATATATAATTATGTGTCGTATGTATATACAGTATGTGTAAATATATATATGTAAATATATTTATGTATAATTAAATATATATGTGTGTGTGTATATATATATATATATATGCATATCTATATTTATGTATACATATGTTTACATACATACCGGTATATTTGTTTATATATATATATATATATATATACATATATATATATATATATATAAAAAAACATGTTTGTGTATATATACACACATATACATATATTGTGTATATATAAATGATAAATGGATTGTACTTGTATAGTGCTTTTCTACCTTCAAGGTACTCAAAGCGCTTTGACACTACTTCCACATTTACCCATTCACACACACATTCACACACTGATGGAGGGAGCTGCCATACAAGGCGCCAACCAGCACCCATCAGGAGCAAGGGTGAAGTGTCTTGCTCAGGACACAACGGACGTGACGAGGTTGGTACTAGGTGGGATTTGAACCAGGGCCCCTTGGGTTGCGCACGGCCACTATCCCACTGCGCCACGCCGCCCATATAAACATAGTATATATTTATTGTGTATATATATATATATAAACATAGTATATATTTATTGTGTATATATATATATATATACATAGTATATATTTATACATTATATATATATATATATATATAATGTATATCTTTATACATCTATTCATAAATATGTATATGTACATACACACACACACACACACACACACACATACACATAATGGCTTGTTTTTGTCACCTTAGCAGGAAGTCAAGTCATCAAACGGGGGAAGCGCGGCGTGAGAGCTGACGGCTAAAACCTCAACAGAAGCGAAGCAAGCCAAAGAAAAAGCTTCTGTAGAAATGCAACTACATCAATAAAAAAAAAAAAACTGCTTTATTAATAATTCATGAGCTTGATGCTGCTGCTCAGTGCTTTAGTTTCCATGTCTGACAATAATACTGGCTTTGGCCTTTTTAAAGAACATATTTTAGCTCCTTAGAAGAAAAACAACTATTCTACTGTATTGAGGTCAATTACTGTTTGTTGTATAAAATATTTCAAATGTTGCAGTAAGTTAGTGCGCTTATGACTGATTGTTGACTTGAATCCAAAACATTTTTAAAAAAGCCAAATGCTAGTTTGAGGGGATTTAGATTGTATATTTTTGTATGAGCTCACTGACTTTGTTGTCCTTCACATTTTCAAACAATAAATTATAAAAAGTACCACCAGCCTCGTTTTACTGTATTTATTATATTTTATTTACAACAAATACATCCCATTGACACTTCCACCTGCACTATTTGTCCGAAAACCAAAAAAAAAAAAGGTGTTAAAAATATATATCTATGACGACGGTTTTGGTGTAAAAGAATCCCAAATAAAAATCCAGCAAAGTTTCTGAGCAAGATGGTATAAGTTAGTCAAGTATTAAAAACCAAAGAAGAGTGGTCATTAAAATAAACTAAAAAGATGATTTTAAGCATGATTGGTACTGCATATTTGGATTTTTTTTTTTCCACCCAATGTGGCGACGACACTTCCATTCCTTCTCATGTGCACGGGGAATAAGCAGAGGGCCTCCAGGAAGTAGACTCCACCCGTCGGTGCAACATGGAGGAATGTGACCCGAGTGCAAAAACCGAAGGACGTCTAAACGTTTTGCAGGAGGCACTGGAGAGAATCCGTAACCGAACAAGAACCGCCATCTGCAGGCTTTTCAATTCAAAACATGCTTCCTCCCCCCCAAAAAAAAAAAAAAAAAAAAAAAGACATTTTCTGAGAACTTACGAGTCCTACGAGCCGGAGCTGTGCAGATGCGGGATTGGGTAAAACTTGGAGACACGGCTCTGGGCGGTGGGGTTAAGGCACTCCGACTCGCCGCTCATCTGGAAGAAGACCTCCTGCTCCTGCAGCTTGCGCGTGAACTCCTCCTCCAGGGCCTGCAGGGGGCGGCAGAGACAGTGAGAGGCAGGCGAGGCGTGGAGGACTGGACTGGACTGGACTGGACTGGAGAGGAAGACCGGAGCCGACCTTCTTCCTGGGTCTCAGCTTGTCTCGCCACTCTCTGATCTCCTGGCCGTGCTCCTCGTCGAGTTCCTTCAGCTTCTGGGTCTCGTGTTCGATGAGGAGGTGACACTTCTCATTCTGGAACCAGACATAGGATTATAGGAGTGTAGTAGGCCTAAGTATACATTAAGTATACTTATAACATTAAATATAATTGTGTAGTAGGCCTAAGTATTCATTAAGTACCACCATAATGACAACATTAAATATAATAGTGTAGTAGGCCTAAGTATTCATTAAGTACCACCATAATAACATTAAATATAATAGCTATTAGACCTAAATATTCATTAAGTACCACCATAATGACAACATTAAATATAATAGTGTAGTGGGCCTAAGTATTCATTAAGTACCACCATAATGACAACATTAAATACAGTAGTGTAGTAGGCCTGAGTATTCATTAGGTACCAGCATAATGACAACATTAAATACAGTAGTGTAGTAGAGCTAAGTATTCATTAAGTACCACCGCAATGACAACATTAAATACAGTAGTGTAGTAGACCTAAGTATTCATTAAGTACCACCATAATGACAACATTAAATATAATAGTGTAGTAGGCCTAAGTATTCATTAAATACCACCATAATGACAACATTAAATATAATAGTGTAGTAGGCCTAAGTATTCATTAAGTACCACCATAATAACATTAAATATAATAGCTATTAGACCTAAATATTCATTAAGTACCACCATAATGACAACATTAAATATAATACTGTAGTAGACCTAAATATTCATTAAGTACCAGCACAATGACAACATTAAATATAATAGTGTAGTAGACCTAAATATTCATTAAGTACCAGCATAATGACAACATTAAATACAGTAGTGTAGTAGAGCTGAGTACTCATCAAGTACCACCATAATGACAACATTAAATACAGTAGTGTGGTAGGCCCAAGTATTCATTAAGTACCACCATAATGACAACATTAAATACAGTAGTGTAGTAGGCCTAAGTATTCATTAAGTACCACCATGACAACATTAAATACAGTAGTGTAGTAGGCCTAAGTATTCATTAAGTGCCACCATAATGACAACATTAAATACAGTAGTGTAGTAGGCCTAAGTATTCATTAAGTACCAGCATAATGACAACATTAAACACAGTAGTGTAGTAGAGCTAAGTATTCATCAAGTACCACCATAATGACAACATTAAATACAGTAGTGTAGTAGGCCTAAGTATTCATTAAGTACCATCATAATGACAACATTAAATACAGTAGTGTAGTAGGCCTAAGTATTCATTAAGTACCACCATGACAACATTAAATACAGTAGTGTAGTAGGCCTAAGTATTCATTAAGTACCACCATAATGACAACATTAAATACAGTAGTGTAGTAGAGCTAAGTATTCATTAAGTACCACCATAATGACAACATTAAATACAGTAGTGTAGTAGACCTAAATATTCATTAAGTAACACCATAATGACAACATTATGTAGGTATTAGGGATGTCCCGATCCAGGTTTTTGCACTTCCGATCCGATACCGATACTGGCCAATCCGAGCATGTATTAAAGTTTAAAGTTATTTAGCCTACTCAGTTGTCAGATTCATGCTGGAAAGGATTTTAGTACTCTTGATAACAACTAGCCAGCTGAATTAGGTGAGTTTGAATAATACACAACAGTTGGTATTCAAGGATAAACACAAAATATCAACAATTATACATGACAAACAGAAATGGTATCATTAAACAGTAAAAAAGTGAACAGTATAAAGTGCAAATAATGGTGTAAACATTATTAAAAAAAGCAAAACACACAAACAACCTGAGTGGGATAAAATGTCTATAACTCAGCATCAATACTTGCTCTTATACAAGTGTAAACTTAAAAAAATTGTTTTTAAAAATATCTACACACTCCCTTCAATTGTTTGCCCCAGTCAGGGGGGGGGGGGCAAACAATTGAAGTCCAAGCATAATGGGGAGATTCTTTCTAACCAAGACGAGCACTTCAAGATGCTCAGGCAGCTAAAAAGTCTCTCACTCTAAAGAATCATTAAAATGTCTAACAACTTTACCACCACGCTTGACTTTATGGCATGTTTTGCACTCCACCTCTTCATCTTTTTCATTTTGTAGATTAAAATAATCCCACACAGCTGACATTTTTACCGTAACTTTTAATTCACACGGCCTTCTGAACGGCTAGAACACAGACTTGTGGATGTTTTGAAGGTGTGCTGGAAATTGCTGAACGGAATGTAGGGAGCAGCAGAAGAGTGGAATGTATTATTTAAATCGGTGCATTGGAAAATATGGACCGGAGTTTTTTTTAAAAACTGGATCTGGATCGGCATTTTCCCATGCCTTGCCGATACGCATTTTTTGTCAAATATTGGCGGCCGATCCGATCCAAATATCGGCTCGGGACAACCCTAGTAGGTATGGTGTTCTTGGGATGCAACTCAGTATTCTTCTTCCTCCAAACATGACCAGTTGAGTTTGTACCAAAATGGATACATGGATGATACAGCAGAGGATTGGGAGAATGTCATGTGGTCAGATGAAACCAAAATAGAACTTTGTGGTATAAACTCAACTGGTCGTGTTTGGAGGAAGAAGAATTCTGAATTGCATGCCAAGAAAACCATACCTACTGTGAAGCATAGGGGTGGAAACATCATGCTTTGGGGCTGTTTTTCTGCTAAAGGGACAGGACGATTGATCCGTGTTAAGGAAAGAATGAATGGGGCCATGTATCGTGAGATTTTGAGCCAAAACCTCCTTCCATCAGTGAGAAGTTTGAATAGTTGACCAAATACTTATTTTCCACCATAATTTACAAATAAATTCTTTAAAATTCCTACAACGTGAATTCCTGGATTTTTTTTTCACATTCTGTTTCTCACAGTTGAAGTGTACCTATGATGAAAATTACAGACATCTGTCATCATTTGAAGTGGGAAAACTTCCACAATCGCTGGCTGACTGAATACTTTTTTGTCCCACTGTATGTAATGTGTGTGTGCGTATGTATGTATGTATGTAGGTATGTAGTGTGTGTGTGTATGTATGTAATGTGTGTGTATATAACATGTGTGTATATGTATGTATGTATGTATGTATGTAGTGTGTGTGTGTATGTATATATGTATGTGTATGTATGTACGTAGTGTGTGTGTGTGTGTGTGTGTGTATGTATGTAGGTATGTAGTGTGTGTGTGTGTATGTATATATGTATGTGTATGTGTATGTATGTACGTAGTGTGTGTGTGTATGTATGTATGTATGTGTATGTATGCACGTAGTGTGTGTGTGTGTATGTATGTATGTAGGTATGTAGTTTGTGTGTGTATGTATGTAATGTGTGTGTATATAGTATGTAGTGTGTGTGTGTATGTATGTAATGTGTGTGTATATAATATGTATGTGTGTGTGTATATGTATGTATGTATGTAGTGTGTGTGTGTATGTATGTAGTGTGTCTGTGTATGTATATATGTATGTGTATGAATGTACGTAGTGTGTGTGTGTATGTATGTATGTATGTAGGTATGTAGTGTGTGTGTGTGTGTGTGTGTGTATGTATGTATGTAGGTATGTAGTGTGTGTGTATGTATGTAATGTGTGTGTATATAGTATGTAGTGTGTGTGTGTATGTATGTAATGTGTGTGTATATAATATGTGTGTGTGTGTGTATATGTATGTATGTATGTAGTATGTGTGTGTATGTATATATGTGTATGTATGTACGTAGTGTGTGTGTGTATGTATGTAATGTGTGTGTATATAATATGTGTGTGTGTGTATATGTATGTATGTAGTGTGTGTGTGTGTATGTATGTATGTATGTAGTGTGTGTGTGTATGTATGTGTGTGTATGTATGTGTGTGTATGTATGTATGTATGTATGTATGTAGTGTGTGTATGTATGTATGTATGTATGAATGTAGTGTGTGTGTGTATGTATGTATGTATGTATGTAGTGTGTGTGTGTTTGTATGTAGGTATGTAGTGTGTGTGTGTGTGTGTATGTATGTATGTAGGTATGTAGTGTGTGTGTATGTATGTAATGTGTGTGTATATAGTATGTAGTGTGTGTGTGTATGTATGTAATGTGTGTGTATATAATATGTGTGTGTGTGTGTATATGTATGTATGTATGTAGTATGTGTATGTATGTACGTAGTGTGTGTGTGTATGTATGTAATGTGTGTGTATATGTGTGTGTGTGTATATGTATGTATGTAGTGTGTGTATGTATGTATGTATGTATGTAGTGTGTGTATGTATGTATGTATGTATGTATGAATGTAGTGTGTGTGTGTGTATGTATGTATGTATGTATGTAGTGTGTGTGTGTATGTATGTATGTATGTAGTGTGTGTGTATGTATGTATGTATGTATGTATGTATGTAGTGTGTGTATGGAGTGTGTGTATGACCTGTAGCTGCTGCAGTTCTCTGATGTTTGAGTCACACTGCAGCTGAAGATCTCTCATCTGGTTCTCATGTTTCTGGTGTTGATGGAGGCGCTCGTTCTTCTGCCTCTTCTCCTCTTGACAAGCAAACTGCAGCGACAATAGCATAGTCAAATCTGCTACACAGAGAAGAAGAAGAAGAAAGTGATCTACCTGCTTGACGCGCTCGCGCTCCTGCTCGGGCGTGATCACGGCCGAGGCGGCGATGCGCAGGCTCTTCTTGAACATGGCCATGCGCGTCTTGCCGTCGCTGCGCTGGATCTTGGGCAGGCGGACTCGCTCCTGGGTCTGCTTGTTCTTCATCTCCTCCACCAGCCGCTGGTTGTAGCGCTGCATCTGCTCCATCTCCTGCGGAGGCAAGACGGCGGAGGAGTGGGCCGGTGAGGCAGGGGGGGAGAAAGGGGGCCAAACCTACTTTCTCGTGGCGCTTCAGCAGCTGGTGCCTCTGCAGGAAGTACTGGTCCTTCAGCTGCTGCTTCAGCTGCTGGTGCTTCTCCTGCAGGTGGCGCTCCTCCAGCTCCCACATGGCCGCCTCCCGGGCTGCAGACACACAACATGGCCGTCAGGCAACGACCGCCAACTTCTTGGTAGCTGCGTGTGTCCGAATAATTGTCTACAAGTTATCACACAACTTGTTTGCTATGAGTTCACAAAGACAAAAGCCCATCCATCCATCCATTTTCTACCGCTTATTCCCTTTCGGGGTCGCGGGGGGCGCTGGCGCCTATCTCAGCTACAACGGGCGGAAGGCGGACAAAAGCCGTCTTTATCTTATCAAGAAAAAGGCAGACAGCTTTTAAACCTCCACTGTGTGCGATGGAATGCGCCGTAGAGGTGTCGGTTTCTCAGATCTTGGACAAGCAACAGGAAAGGACCTTATCTTGACCCGAAATCTACAAGCAGAGAGGGTGCAAACCCGACACCGCTCCAAGCACCTTTTTTTGTTTGAACTGTTTATGATCCTGATGGCTTCATCTGACCGGGATATTCAGCTCTCACTGGATCGGTTCGCAGCAGAGTGTGAAGCGACCGGAATGAGAATCAGCACCTCCAAGTCCGAGTCCATGGTTCTCGCCCGGAAAAGGGTGGAATGCCATCTCCGGGTTGGGGAGGAGACCCTGCCCCAAGTGGAGGAGTTCAAGTACCTAGGAGTCTTGTTCACGAGTGGGGGAAGAGTGGATCGTGAGATCGACAGGCGGATCGGTGCGGCGTCTTCAGTAATGCGGACGTTGTACCGATCCGTTGTGGTGAAGAAGGAGCTGAGCCGGAAGCCAAAGCTCTCAATTTACCGGTCGATCTACGTTCCCATCTTCACCTATGGTCATGAGCTTTGGGTCATGACCGAAAGGATAAGATCACGGGTACAAGCGGCCGAAATGAGTTTCCTCCGCCGTGTGGCGGGGCTCTCCCTTAGAGATAGGGTGAGAAGCCCTGCCATCCGGGAGGAACTCAAAGTAAAGCCGCTGCTCCTCCACATCGAGAGGAGCCAGAGGAGGTGGTGCGGGCATCTGGTCAGGATGCCACCCGAACGCCTCCCTAAGGAGGTGTTTAGGGCACGTCCAACCGGTAGGAGACCACGGGGAAGACCCAGGACACGTTGGGAAGACTATGTCTCCCGGCTGGCCTGGGAACGCCTCGGGATCCCCCGGGAAGAGCTGGACGAAGTGGCTGGGGAAAGGGAAGTCTGGGTTTCCCTGCTTAGACTGTTGCCCCCGCAACCCAACCTCGGATAAGCGGAAGAAGAGTGATGGATGGATGACCCTGTGCAGGTGTTTATGACCCCCTTCCCTTAGAAGCAGCTGCAGCTATGTAATCAAGAAATACAGTCTGGAAAATGTGGTACATAAGTAAAGAATAGACCACATGTTAGTACATCAATTGGGGAAATAACAGAAGATGAAATGAATAATATCAAAATCTAATTATAGGATGTTATTAATGTGGCAGCTAAAATATTAAAACATGTTTTTCCTGTCTAAATCTTAGTGGGTGTGTCCTATATATATATATATATATATATATATATCCCGAATATGTGCCATTTAGTCTCCACCGTGACCGACCTCTCATCAGCTGCTGCTTGTGGTTGAGACAGTCCCTCTCGATGGTGGCGATCTCCACCTTGTGCTGCTGGATGATCTTCTTCAGCTCGCCATCCAGCTCCTGCTGCTGCTTCTGCAGGAACTCCTGCTCCTGAAGCGGCGTGGCCACAAAACAAACAAAGGGAAAGAAGGGAGCGGTGAGGCAGGAGTCGACCGGAAGGAGCGCGAAGAGAAACAGGTGTGAAAAGACCAGAACGGTAAAAAAGCGACACAGTCCTGTGTCATCCACACACAACACTGTGGGACGTGACATCATCGTCACGAGTGGAACCAGCAGGAGACTCTCAAAGATCTGGGATGACCAGGATGGAGGTTAAGAGAGGAAAGTCTCAATGACGAGTCAGCACCTTTCAGGTCATCACAGTCATTAACGTCCACGTCTTTAGCAGCAAAATGTCGGAGCTTTTACACATTTAAAAACTCCATTTTGGACTTTAACCACCCAAAAAAAAATCACTACTACACAGTAATATATTTGAAATATCTGTCCTGTTTTTTTTTTTTTTTATGTGTACGTAAAAGTATTGTGCATAAATGATGATAATTTAACCTACCGTATTTCCTTGAATTGCCGCCGGGTTTCTAGTATGCGCATGTCTAGAATTTCCGCCGGGTCAAACTCGTTTCGCCAAATAATTAGCATATGCCTAGAATTTCCGCAGGGTCAAACTCGTCACGTCACGAGTGACACTTCACCTGTCATCATTTTCAAAACAGAGGAGGCTGATTTCAATAATTTGAAATCGCATAAAGGGAAGAAGATTAAGAGCTAGTCAGTAGGATTTAAGGTCCAAGCTATTGTATATGCTAAAAAGAACAGTAAGCAGCTATGTTTTATTAATATACCGTAGCTGCGTGTGTCAAATATGAGTCGTTAAATGACTCCCGCCTCCTGGTGGTAGAGGGCACTAGTGATCCTTCTTGCGACTACTCGGCTGCAGAAGAAGTGACAACAAGCAGCAAGAGTGAGCGGCGCGTGTTTGTTTTTCCCTCTCGCTTGCACTTTTAACAGGGAGGATTACATATCTAAAATAAAACTGTTTTCTAAACTGGACTTTCAATCGAAGCACGAGGTAATAAAGGAAGATCTCCATCGAGACAGACACTTTTAAAACTGAAGAAAGATAAGGAAGACTTCTATAAACAAGTTATTGATCCTTTTGATCAGAAGGAGCTGCGCATGGACTTCATTTATAAGTAAAGGTAAGACTATAATAATGTTTTTTTTTTAATTAAATGTGCTTTTCATGATGGTATCCTTACATCACACTCAAATTTTTAAGCGCAGGCCTAAATTTACCGCATGCCTTTGGTAAGCGCTGGAGTGAGAAAATGTTTTAAATTAATTGGCGCCCTGGCGGCAATTCAAGGAAATACGGTAAGTTAATTCATTATTGTGATATATTATGAAATATTACACTAAACCAAAACCAAGATGTCACTCAGGTAGCTTAGCATATACTGACTTTAATCATAGCGTCTTTAAATGACAATGTTTAAAAAAATAAAAAATAAAAATTAATTAAACGTGGCCCTTCTATATTATAGAAGGATAGGAACATGAATGGCAAGTAGACTAGAACGTCCTCAACTGTCCTGATAGACACAAACATGAATGCAGACAAAAGCGACCAACCGACCGCACTGCACCATCTGTCCAATTCAAAGCGCCATGTAAATAGAACACAACACACACGCACACACACACACACACACACACACACACACACACACACACACACGAGTGTGCGCGCGTGTGTGTGTGTGTGT